>NC_085005.1:4076159-4096159 GCF_963854185.1 Sardina pilchardus | reverse complement strand
TCTGCGCGGATTCTAAGATGGCTCATCCGCTGCTCAGTGCTCCTGTGTGCGCCCCTGATGTGCACTGGAGTGCATCGAGACGAGTGCCTCTCCTGGGAATGAATGAACACACACACACACACACACACAGCCTCACATTCACATACATGCACACACACACACAGTCTCACAGTCACATACATACGCACTTGAATGTATTCTCCAGTGGCTTGTGAGTACACAGTTGGACAGGCAGAGAATAGGCTTAGTGCAAGTGGACGCGGGGGGGGGGGGGGGGGGGTTGTGTGTGTCCTATACTGGGCCGGTCTATTGGAGTGTGTGTGTGTGTGTGTCCTTTACTGGGCCTATTGGTGTGTACTGACCTGTGTCTCAGTGCCTGTGTGAAGAGCACTTCTAACGTTTTCTCTCCATTTCCTCTCTCTTCACCCCCCCTTCTCTCTCTCTCTCTCTCTCTCTCTCTCTTTCTCTCTCCATTTCCTCTCTTTTATCTCTCTCAATTTCCTCTCTTTTCTCTCTTTCTCTCCATTTCCTCTCTTTTCTGTCTCTCTCTCTCCGTCTTCTTCCTCTTTTCCCACCATCCCTCTCTCTCCGTGCCACCCATCCTATCGCTGGCCTTCAGGTGACCCAGGATGACTTCCAGTCGTACGACTACATGTTGTGCATGGATGAGAGCAACCTGAGGTACGTTGTGTGTGTGTGTGTGTGTGTGTGTGTGTGTGTGTGTGTGTGTGTGTGTGTGTGTGTGTGTGTGTGTGTGTGTGTGTGTGTGTGTGTGTGTGTGTGTGTGTGTGTGTGTGTGTGTGTGTGTGTGTGTGTGTGTGTGTGTGTGTGTGTGTGTGTGTGTGTGTGTGTGTGTGTGTGTGTGTGTGTGTGTGTGTGAGCACGTGTGTGTGTGTGTGTGTGTGTGTGTGTGTCTGTGTTTGTGCGGGCGTGTGCCCCAACTTTGTTGTATATGATGTTGAGTCTGATGCCCTATCCTGAGGTAGATATATGTGTGTGTGTCTGTGAGATGTGGGTTGATTGTATTGTCTTTATGTGTGTGTGTGTGTGTGCTGTATTTGGTATAAGATTATATTCTTCAGTCTCTACCAGAGTGGTTCCTGGGCTTGTGTCTCTGGCCACGGGTTGTTAATCAAGAAGGATTGGCGCAGTAAATTTAACCGACACCGCCGTGATGTCCAAACCACCGGCCCCCAAAATAAAAGCGAGCGGCTCCAGGCAGAGAAGGTTCATGGAGTTCTGAAGGGTCCGTGTGCTCCGAGGCCCATTCCAAGAGCGCAGCGCTAGGGCCAGGTGCAGTCACCGGGGACACTACAGAATGAGGAATAGGAGCCAGACTTCCATGCCTTATGTGTTTCCAGATTTTAACTTCTAATGCGCCTGTACGCTCACGAATGCTCCAAGAATTCTAGAAAAACGCACACATGTACCACACGTTTCATAATAGTAAGTTACATTTATATAGCACCTCTCTCAAACCTCAAGATCAGTTTATGCAGTTACAAGGAAAATACAACAACAAATAAAAAGAAGAAAGAAAATATGTGCACCTCATATTCACACATATGCCCCGTATACCCACACATGCCCCATATGCACAGAGGATTCAGGAGCCGCATATGTGTGCAGTGTGCTCCATACAGATTGAACTGCAGCATCTCCCATATATGCGCTGGCTTTGCCTCACTTTACCTTATTTAGAGTTTAGAGAAACACCTCTATTTTGGTCCCGCTGCGGAGGCGGTTTGTGTAAGGGGCGTCAGGGTTAAAGTGGGGCTAAGTGGGGGGCTATCTGTCCGTAAGCCCCCTGTTGAGGAGTGGGGAGGGCGGTGCTGGTGCTGGTGCTGGTGGTGGTGGGGTGGCGGATCATGTCAGCATCAGCATCACATGCCCCCCTCAGATCCGTGGGGATAAGCCGCTTAACGA
Organism: Sardina pilchardus; assembly: GCF_963854185.1. Lineage (NCBI taxonomy): Eukaryota > Metazoa > Chordata > Actinopteri > Clupeiformes > Clupeidae > Sardina > Sardina pilchardus. Next base: position 4,094,233 of record NC_085005.1, on the reverse strand, counting down.
GTTCCTGGGATGCCTCGCCAGAGCTGTGGGGTAGGGGTTGGGGTGGGGTGGGGGGGGGGGGCGGTCAGGGTGCAGGGGTTGGTTGGGGTTGGTTGGGGTTGGGGGTTGGGGGGTGGGGGGTGGGACGGTCAACCGCAACCTCCCCTCCCTTACTTGCAAAACTCCCAGACAGTGGTCAGCATAGCATAGCCAACGCCACTGCCTGAGCACTCACTTGCACTCTTCTGCAGTGGCAAGCAGTGTGCCAACTGGGACTTGTGTGGTCAGTGTGAAATAGCTCAGCTTGGCCCACAGTGAACTGTTTTGTGTGGGGACAAGGGTCACACACACACACACACACACACTCCACTCACTCACACACACACACACACACACACACACACACACACACACACACACACACACACACACACACACACACACACACACACACACACACACACACACACACACACACACAGACACTCCACTCACACATGCACACACACACACATACACACACACACACACACACACACCCTATCCATCAAAGCCTGGGTCTTTCCCGCTCTGTGATCCAACCTGGATCACTCTCTCGGCCGCTGGAACAGGCCCCAGGCAGGTTTGGGCCACTGGGCCTTAGCCTTGGCAGGGTGGCCCCTTCCCCCCTCTGGAAGCCCCTGAGAGGCCATAAGCTCAGTAGGCTGCAGACGGGGCGGCCAGTTGCTCTGAATACATGTATGAGAGGATTGGAGGGATTTGATTAGGTGATGTGTTGTGAAATGGAAAGTCCAGTCGCATTTGTTTGGTCTTTTTTTTCATATTTGACTGAAACTATTCAACAGAACAGCGTGACTTAAATTTGTGTACCCGACATGGCGCCACATTTCGCAAAACGTTTGGGGCTTGACTTTCGCAATAGAAAGATGCCCTTAAAAATGTGCTGATGGTTTGGTTTTCTGCCCTGCAGTGACTTGAACAAGAAGGCGAGCAAGGTGAAGAACTGCAAAGCCAAGGTCGAGCTCCTCGGTTCCTACGACCCCCAGAAGGTGCTCATCATCCGGGACCCCTACTACGTGAGTCCCCTCCTAACACACATACTCATCTCACTTACAGTAAATGTCTCGCATATAAGCCGCATTGTGTATAAGCCGCAAGACAGTGTTTTATGTTTAAAGTTTAAAGAAACAAAACCATATTAACACCATATTAACTGCCCCCCTGTATTAAACTCATAGCTGAAGACATTTTGCAAAATCAATTTATAAGCCGCAGCTAATAGTTGGGAAATTACGAAAAGCCAACTGTACTGGGTCAGGTTTAAAATATATATGACCTGGAGTATAAATAATGGAATATAAATGATTTTTTGCAAAGGGTAAGTTTCATTTTACAGGATTAATTGGATCCACAAAAAGATGTTTGTGGAAAGAGAAACTTAGATAATGGAAAAACTCCCAAACTAGACCATGTGTACTCCTGCCTGCGTCTCATTTGGGATACACACACGCTCATTGTCCCCTTTTTCCATCACTAAACCAGGATTTCTCACATGTGGTTATAAATAGATCATTTGAATACTTTTGAATAGATACATTTAGAAGACATGGTTCACACGCTTTATGGAAAACACTGGTTCCATTAAAAAAGACTTAAAAAGACTTGTTATTATGATGTGAACAGAGCATCTCAGTGAAATGCTGCCGTTATGTGACAACGGGCAACAGACAAAGTATCATATACTTTAGCTTTTTTTTACTCTGCTTTTATTGTATTTTTTGTTTTTAAATTAACTTTAAATGTTTGAATTTCACTCCCTCATTTCACTCTGTTTATCATATCTCCATGGATACCTGTGGGTGTTCTACAGCAGTGCCTCCCCAGTCTTAGCTTCCCAGTAGTATCCCACACCCACTGCTCCCCTGTTTCTCGACAGTCATGAACCCACACCCATTTCTCCCCTGTTTCCCAATAGCCGTAAAGACCAGACGCTCTCTCTCCCCAACCTGTGTCCCTCCGCCACCTCCTCCCAGTCTGGACATATCACTCCCTTAGTTTGATTCATGCATCTGGCCTTGCAAGGGTGCCACTAGACAGTAAACCTTTTCCTTTCTAACACTAGAGGAATGTCCAAGCTGCTGAGATCCATTCACCCACCCACCCACCCACCACACTCCCTTTCATTCACACATCTGGGGGGTGTTCCAAGTATGTGGTTTCTAGTAGTGGCATACCTGGGTAAGTTAACTCAGTAGTGGTAAACCTCCTACAACAAGAGCCCAATGGTATTGTTTTGTGAAAAGCCGTACAGCTCTTCTATTAGGAGGTGTACCACGTACTCTGAGTTAAAGGAAAACTATGTAGGATTGGCGATTTCGTCGCCGGTTTCGGTTTCGTTTTTCTTTTTCGCTCGTTTTATGCTTGCATACTTCTCTGCAGAGCTTCCCCTACAGCTTTAGCGTGTATATTTGACAAAACTCCTCGATCGGTCAGTCTGCCGTGCCTTTTCATGAGACTTTACATGACACTTCCTGGAGTAGACAATGGGTGCGATGGTTCTACCGCTACAGACCACTAGGACTGCCGGAAAAAACCATCGTTCGACCGGTAATGACTCATTTAATCATATATAACAGTATGGAACGAATTCATTAACTGAAAAACGTTGCATATTATACCTTTAACTTACCCAGGTATGCCACTAAACCACATACTTGGAATAGCCCCCAGCCCTGGCAAGGGTGCCATTAGACGATAATTCCTTTCTAACACCAGAGTATTGTCCACGCTGCTGAGATCCATTCTCCTGGACACCTGCCTGAGGTGCTGGGTGGTGCTGGAGGAAGGGCGGGTGGTGTATCGGGGTGGGTGGGGTGGTGGTGGAGGTAGTTCTGTGATCTCTATGCCCACTGTGTTAACAGCCAAAGGTAATGAGGCTGATTTGCCAGCGGGGGATTGCGGATTTTTCACATTTTCTGACATTAAGCGAGATTAGGGAGACGGGAGTTTACTCAGGTTCACCAGGGGGGGACTACAGCTACAGTACAGCTGCAGCCATGGTGCGAGGTGACCAAGAGTGTGTTAGCCAGGAAATCGGATTTTCAGTCTGATCTCCGTTGTTGATTAGCAAGTGAAAGTACAGGTATGGCTGAAGGGTGTGTGTGTGTGTGTGTGTGTGTGTGTGTGTGTGTGTTTCTCCTCCTCCTTCTCCTCCTTCTCCTCCTCAAAAAAGGAAAATGCACACAGTTGTCACTGAAAATCACTTCCGGAAAGTTTCATAAAAGCAAAGAAAAATAGTGAGCAGCAACGACCACATAATTACACACAAACACTCAGCGCACAAACACACACGCAAACACACACTCAGCGCACACACACACACACACTCAGTTCGCACACATTTTTCAGAAGATCAGGGTGGAAAAAAGTTAATGTGTTCACTACGGTCTGCTGAGTCAGAGATGAAGCATCAAGTACATACCAGCTGGAGAGCACACATTGTGTGCTGTGTCCCAGAAGTCTAGTGTGCCCGTGTGCATGGGACATTTTGTGTGTGTGTGTGTGTGTGTGTTTGTGTGTGTGGTGTGTGTGTTTGTGTGTTTTTTGGTCTGAATAGCGATGCATTTGCGAAGACTTAACCCTGTAACAATGTTTCTACTGATGGTGATCATATTGACTGCGCTAACTTCTATGGTCATTGCTTTCGGGAAACAAACCACAGATCTTTGTGGGTGTGTGTGCGTGTGCGTGTGCGTGCGTGTGTGTGCGTGTGTGTGTGTGTGTGTGTGTGTGTGTGTGTGTGTGTGTGTGTGTGTGTGTGCGTGCGCGTGTTTGTGTTTGCAAGTGTGTGTGTGTAGTAGAAGTGGTAGGATCAGTGTTTCTCGCTGGAGTTGATTTGTGGACTGGGGAGGAATGTCACTGCGTAAGCACACAGTGTGTTTGGGTTTGTGTGCTGCGATAAGAATGCGAGCCGGGCTTAAATCATCATCATCATCATCATCCTCTTCCTCATCATCATCATCATCGTCGTAATCTACGCCAGGCCCACTATGAAAACGGGTCTGCAGGCCCGATAACTCTCCACCTGTCGTCAGGTGAGCGGTGTTGAACTGACCAACCCTCAGTGGTGGCTGTGGGCATTCAAAATGACTGACCCCCTAGTAATGTTCTCATGGGTGAGGAAGGTGTTTTTCTGGCTGTTGTTCTTGACAAGATTGGAGAGAACACACACACACACACACACACGCACACACACAGACACAGGTCAACTGCATATGTTTGTTTGAACATTAAACATAAATGCAAATATTTTGCATGCACATTTTTGCCACTGGATGCGCACACATGCGTAAGTGTGTGTTAAAATAGATGCATACTGAGTTTTACTGGACTGTAATCGCTGTGAATATAATTATGAGAATTTAATTGCTTTGTGAAACAACATGTCAGAATTGGGCTTTTAAAATTAAATATGATCATGAGCTGTAATTTATGGGGAACCTCAACTAGGCAGGCAATCAATGGCTTCATCATGACTAGTGCAGAACGTTTGTTAACCAACACACAAATGGGCGTGTGTGGTGTCATTCACACCAAAATTCAAGTACATACATCTGCAAGCTCAACCGCATGCCCACACACACACACACTCTCACACTCACTCACACACACACACACACACACACACACACACACACACACACACACACACACACACACACACACATACACACACACACTTAAACTTAATGTAACCCCCCCATCCATCTCCACATCCCTCAACTCGTACAAACACACACACACACACACACACACACACACACAGGCACGCCTAAACACACACTTACTCTAGCTGACTCGTTATTTGAGAAGTGTTGGAGCGTTGCCTCTGTGGTCAGCTGGTTGCAGAGCATTCACTTGGGTTTGGGGGTGCCCACCTTATCCACATTCAGTGGAGTGCCCCCCCCCCCCCCCCCCTCAACTAGGCAGGCAATCAATGGCTTCATCATGACTAGTGCAGAACGTTTGTTAACCAACACACAAATGGGCGTGTGTGGTGTCATTCACACCAAAATTCAAGTACATACATCTGCAAGCTCAACCGCATGCCCACACACACACACACTCTCACACTCACACACACACACACACACACACACACACACACACACACACACACACACACACACACACACACACACACACACACACACACACATACACACACACACTTAAACTTAATGTAACCCCCCCATCCATCTCCACATCCCTCAACTCGTACAAACACACACACACACACACTCACATACTCAGTCCCCTCCATCATATGATCCATACCATACCAGACCGGACCAGGAACCTGTCTTCCCATCCACTTGGCCTGGTCACCCCTGGGGACACTACCCCCCCCCCCCCCCCCCCCCACACACACACACACACACACACTCACACTCACACTCACACTCATCAGAACACTGCTGTCATCACGGCTGTTTAGCTCGCACGCTCACCGCTTATGATTACACGCACACGCATTCACACGCGCAGTCACACTCGCTGTTTGCGTGAGCAGCTTTGGGCCCATGTGTTTTTGAGGTGGGCTCGCTTAGGTAAGACTGAGACTCCGCCAATCCCTCTTAGTCCACAAGCTCAAGTCTCAAACTGGTCCCAGTGCAGCGGGGTGGGTCAGCTGGCTGTGTCCCTCTAGCTTAGGGCCACCTCTAAGCGTCCAAGTCCTCTGATGGCCCGGCCACATGCAGGGCACACACACACACACACACACACACACAGGGCCACATGCAGGGCTGTAAGTCTCTCGGCAGGACTGAACACCGTGTTTCTTTAACGCTTCGTTTAACCTGTCGCTTTGCCGCTCACTGTGTATGTTCATATTTTCACACCTCTGTACACTGTTCCTTCCCTCTCTCATGCGATCCTGCCTCTGAGCTGGTCACTGTACGGTCACTCCTGAACACCCCCCCCCCTCCCCCCCTTCCAGGGCTTCCCACTCCCCTCCTCCTCAGCAGTTCTTTGTGGTACAACAGACACCGCTGGTCGTCAGCTGTTGACTCACTCTCACGTTCTTACATCACACACCTTCTTACGTCACACATGTTCTTACGCGATTTTGAAAACGATAAAAACTTCAACAGCCAATCAGAACCCATCACATTTTAGCCATCATTATCATGAGGAGAGACTTTTTTATCGTTGGTCGCTTTTATCGTTCTGGTTAAAGTTATGGTTATAGTTATCGTTCTTGGTGTGAATGGCCCTTTATTGTTTCAGCCCACAGGCAAGGGGACCTTCAAGGAAGAAAGTTTGGGAAACACTGCCCTAGTTATTCCCATCAATAAGTTTCTGTATTCCAGGCGTGGCTCCTCTTCGCCAGTGTCACTCTTGCCTCTCCACTGCCCCATATGTGGCCCGTATGTGCCCAGCCCTTACACTCCCTTCTGTTTGTGTGTTCCTCCTCTCCAGGGCAGCGACCAGGACTTCGAGACCGTCTACGAGCAGTGCGTGCGCTGCTGCAACGCGTTCCTGGAGGCCAACTCTTGATTTCCGAGATCCGAGGGGAACGGTTGCCGGGCGGGGCGGCGGGGAGGGGGCGGGGATGGGTAGCGGATGATGGACAGCTGGCAGAGCCACTGTGTCGGTGGGGGTGTCGTCACATGAGGTCCCTCTCCACATGGCTCTCTCAAAGGCAGGAGGGGGGGTGGGGGTAGTGAGAGTAGGGCTTCTCATCATAGCTCAGGATCATGTCTTAAACCGTTCAATAAACAATTCCGTGTGTTAGATCTTAGATCATTAGATACGCTCGTATGCAGCACTTGCAGATCACAACAGCCACCTCCAGTTTCCCTTTTCTGAGGGGAAACGTGAAATAACTAACTAAATAAACGTCTGATAAAGAAAATCAAATTAGGTGAACTGTTTTCTCTTTGCACGCACTTCCCCTCTGCACAGACGCACAGAGACCTCATGTTACTCCTCCACTCTTAAGCCTACACCTACTGCCGAAGCTCTCTGTGCTACACCCTCTAATCTCCTGTGCAAACAGTCTGACGATGTAGGTTCTACAATACTGCCCTGCTGAATTTCAAAAACAGCCTGACCAGCTTGAGGTGGTTTTCTGGTTGACCTGCTTGTTTGACCAGACCACCTTATGATGGTTGACCAGCTACAGTAGACCAGCAAAAGCAGGGTGGGTACTTCTCTGTGTCATCTCCACTGATGTGAATGTAGTAGAAGCACATGAGAAGAGTGCGGAATAGGAGGAGCTTAGACGGCATGGAGTCAGAAATGCTGTGGAACAGAGTGGTGGGATGTCGAATGAGGTTCATCGGCACGACGTCAGTTTGGAATTAGATAATAGAGCAGGACCGAATCGGCCAAAATGAGGTCAGAAAGCCATTTCTTTTTGAAACAGTATATGGTGTAAACTGAAAGAACCTAAACGGACTTAGTTTTGGAACGCCTGTAGTGACTTCAGATTGTTATTGCCGTTATGTCACAAGCTGTTAGTTGCTATATTGCTGAAGTGTCATTTGAACTTTAACACATTGAGAAATGGCTTAAAAAAAATAAAAACGAAATGAGATGAATGTTAACTCTCCTTTGGAAACAGGAAAAGACTATACTTTGGATGCACCCTTGAGTTGTAATGTCAAATCCAATTAAAAGGGCCTACGCATTGGCCTTACACAGCCAGCCCTGATGTCTGTGTCTCTTTACAATGAGAGTGCCATCCTATAAAACCGATCTGCATCCGAGACCAAGATTTGTACTATCTGTGTATTTGAATGTTTCTGGTATAGGTTTTCTGCTCAAGAGTGCGGTTACAGTAATGCTTTAGTGTTGCCGCAACTGCCTCCTGCCCAACAACATGGCCTCTTGAAGATCAAGCAGGGGTGGCAGGAGGCCAAAGGCAGCTGTGCACATATCTAGACAGGCACTTCAATTTTCAGAGGAGAATCCTACAAACTTGTAACCTTTCTCTTTTTTTTTTTTTAAAGAACCCTAACGAGTTCTACCCTAACTGGATCTACCCTTACTGGATCATCAGTTGTAGATGTTGTTGGACATAAACTAGACAAGCTTATGACTCCGTTAAAGTACAATTTCAGTGATTTTTCACATCGATCTGTTTCTCAATGTCACAAGTACTGTCGGTACGGAAAACACCAAAATCAATCGGTTCTACCTAGCTAGAGTTGCCAGGGAGCTACAGCGTTACACTCTGGGGGCATATTCATGAGGGCCCATGTTCATGCCCCCAGAGTGTGTAGCTCCTTTAAGCGTGTTTCAGGTGATATCAGGTCCGTTTCAGGGGTCCTAGTCTCAGGGCAGGAATAATCCACATGAATCCACCAGTGGCGGAGAGGTTATTCATCCTTGTTTTGTAAGAGTCTTGGGGGACAGACGTTGCCTGACTTGGCACAACAAGCATACATCTCATAGTTCTGTCAAACAGCTGCAGCCTGGCTCCTTGTAGACACATTCCCACATATACATACTCACACACACACACACACAAACATTTTCAAGAATCCACTTGGCAACAACATCAAGCAAGCAAGCTATGAAAACTCGAGCACAAAGAGAAGATTTTATATACCAATCTTATAATTTATTTAAATACATTTCATTTTTTAAAAATTAGTATGTCAACTCCCAGTTGATAAGTCACATTAATTTATGTGCATTACAATTGATCTCTTTGTTTGGCTTTCGTCTTTACAATATTTACAAGTTGGAAAGTTGGCATGATTATGTAATATACAGTCTTAAAACTCTTGAATACATAAATATACTCTTGACTCAGGGCTCCAATGGAAGCGTTTCATAGGGGTGACTGGCAGTCGGACATCTCCTCAGCTGACCAATCATGCTTCAGAACAAAGCAATCACCAGTGCATCAGCCTCGGAAGCAGGGGAGCGAGACGGCAGGAGAAATGGAGTTTCGTAATACTTGCCATAAACACCAACAGAAAAAAAAAGTTTGTTTTTTTTCTTAACTGGAGGTACCCTGTCCCGCCTCCTCCCCCTACCAGAAAAGATGTTGACTGAAAGGGAAACGACTTCACACAGGATGCTGTTTTCTTTTTTCATACAAGAGGCACAAAAAGATGTGCTCGTGTAGAGAGAAAGAGCCGCAACCCCCACACTGATTTGTGGAGCCTGCTTTTTGGACGATAAGTTTAGCAGCATTATTTCACATCCTTGGACCAAAAGTGGTCAGTGTTCCTCAGTTTGTCTCTGTGACCCCCTCGGGGGCTGCCTCACGGCCTGCCCTCTCAGGTGAGGGTGCTAGAGATCCACAATCTCCCGTCACCTTCCGTAGCGTATCTGAAGCAAAGCCATTCAGCGCACTTACACAAAGTGTAATGTTTTAACAAGGCCTGGCAGCCACAGACCAGGGACTCAAGCACATTCTACATTGTGGTTTCACTCACCATAAACACACACGCACACACGTTTACACACATTCTACTTAAAAAAAAACATTTTCATTGTGGAGTTTTGAAAGCCTAGAAAAAGTTGGTCTTGTTTAGCGGCTGTGCGTGCTGAGTCCAAGAGTTGGGCCCTTTGGTCAGTTCTTCATGGTATGAAGTCCCGGTGAATGAATGTAGAGGGGGAGAGCCATACCCAGGGACTCCTGTTTCCTGTCTCCCGAGCTGCTGGTCTTGTTTTGGGGTCTGTCCATCCATCCGAGCTGTGCTTTTGGATGCCCTTCGAGGTCATCTGCCGGAATGTGGCTTTGGGTTTCACTGTTCGCTGTTGTCCAAGGCACTTTCATTTAGCGATTCTCTAGATCTGTCTGGTTTGGCTGCAATATGCAGAGGGGAGGAAGTCAAATTTAGTACTTTCATATTTGGCTCGCTGTGTGTGTGTGTGTGTGTGTGTGTGTGTGTGTGTGTGTGTGTGTGTGTCTACACTTGATTGCATCCAGAAATGTTTCTCTCTCAAGAGAACTGTGCTATTAAGGTACAAACAAAATGTGTTACAGATACTAACATGGTATGGACATGGTATATTCTCCTTTCATCTCACACAAGTATCGCTATTCCATTTTGTGTCAACTCTGAATTCTCAAAATGTCATGATCTGGCTAAGTTGAATGTTCAGAAATACCACAAAAACAGACAATCAGTCTATCAGCCAAAGAAGCTCTGTTTCGTGTTGTACATACTGAATTTACCATAAGGGAACTGCTATAAGAGACATATGGTGTGAATAACACTAACTGCGTTCTGACACTGATGAATAAGAGTTGTCAGGTCAGATATGCCAAGTCCATATGAAAGTTGGAACGTATACTCTGGAAGGGTGTTCAGTTTTCATTTCACATTGCATCACAATGAAAGAGAGAGAGTGTGTGTGTGTGTGTGTGTGTGTGTGTGTGTGTGTGTGTGTGTGTGTGTGTGTGTGTGTGTGTTAAACCTACCTGGATTACTGTACTTCTAAGCCATCTTTACACCGTGGACTCCCAGCCAAACGTTGTAGAAGCCGCACACACCTCTTCAACACTAAACAAAGGGAGCGCGGAAGAGATGTTTAATAACACAGTGGGAATCCTGCAGTGGGAATTCTGTTTACACAAGTCTTGTGTGACAGTGCCTGTCAGAACTGTAGGCTACTCACAGTTTTTTACGGTGCATTCTCTGGAGTAGTAGACCCGTAGGAATTGCTTTCTGCACTTGTGTGAGATGATGATGGGCCCTGTAGATAAGAAAGATAACTGCTCTTGAATGTGGAGCTTCACATTGTTTTGTAGTAGCCTACACACATACCTTTAAATTTACATTTATTCAGCTCACATTTATTCAAAGCAATTGTATAGGGCACAGAGTATGTTAAAGATACTTCACTGTGTATTTGTTATAGGAGTTAATGTTTTTTATAAACTGTTTAAAGAATGTTGCTCAGTAGTTCAGCACATGACATAAATAGACATATCTGGTGCAAGGTAGCGCTGGTGAGACATACCTGTCATGTGTTTCAGAAACTTATCCTTTTTCCGCAGGTCTCTGGGAAACACTTCTGCACGTGAACAAATGAAAGAGGCAATCAGCTTAAGCCACGCGCTGACCCTATTTAATATAACTGACCTTGACATTCCTCTTACGTGAGAATCAGAGATGCTACATCGCAAATCACTTACAGTTGACATAACCCACCTTCTAGAAAACATTTCCAACCAACACAGATCAGTATCAGAAACATTAAGCCTACTGATAGCCTACCGCGTAATCTCAATTTTAATAGCCTATGGTTCGGTGCGAACACATGTTCTTACCCATTATTTGATCTCCATTTTCTTTCATGTGAGGCGAGCTCCGTTCCGTAGGGATCTCTGCAATTGTAGACTGTGCAACATTTTTTGAGTCTCCGCTCTCCTCCACGTGCTTGACCAAGTCTTTTATCCGAAGATAGAAGCTTTTTCCCGCCTCGGCGCCCTTGTCCAGTCTCGCGCTGGCGCTCTGGCAGCACGCGCTGGTGAGGATGATCAGCGCGAGCGCCAGTAGTGGAATTGTCCGCAGTCCGAGCATTCTTGTCTCTGGGTGCGATTAGAATCCTCTGGGAAAGAGTTGATTTGTTTGTCTCCAAAGCCAAGTTTCAAAAGTTATTGTCAAGAATGACCGTAAAGTCACTAATTTAAATCCAAGTGCATTATTTTCTGTGAATCAATTTTCATTTAGGGTTTGCACAACTTAACCCCTTTTTGTCATAAGAGAAACGTTGACCGTGGCTAGCCTACTTCTGTTACCTGTGTTACTTCTTCCCATAAAGTGCAAAAGCTGCCGTTTACATTCAGGATAACTATCTTCGGTAGACTAATAAGCCTACAGAATAAAACAAAACTTAAATGTGCGGCAGGATTCAGTCTGCAATTAATGTGCGCATCAGAAGTCCTGTCGGTCTCTGTGCATCTCGATGAAGCCAAGGATGTTCTGCCAGGGACCTGCTCCTGTTATATCCCCCTTCTCAAACGGTCTCTGGTGGCTCACCTCGCCATGCCTTTAATTAGAAACCGGTTAACTGTTACTTGTTCACATTTCCCGAACCTCAGGGGAGCACCATTCGCGTCACGTTAATCCACCGGAACGTCACTTACTGAGAAACTTTACTCTGAAGCCGATAACTGGAGATCCAGGGCGCGCTCAGAGACGCAAACATATCCTCGCGCGAGCTTCCAGTCCGTACTGTGAAAGATGTACTTGATTCATGTTACTGACCAATGCCTGGAATGCCTGCTGGTGAGTTAATTGCGCGCTGTTTTGGTAAGCACAGTATGGAGTCGGGCTGAAAGCAAAACTAGTCAAGTCACAGTAACAAGTCATATAAATCTCCAACTCCGGACCCTAGAGTAAGCCGACTGCGTCTCCCTCTCGCGCGCGCACACTAGATTACTTATGTTTGCTGTCGTTGGTAGGTTACCACTCCCTTAAAGGCTACAGCATTAATTGGCTTTATTTTACGGGCCTCCCTCTCTCGAACGGACCGCGATATTTACGGCTCTGTGTTTTATGGTTAAATATGTTCTATTTCACATTGGTGAAAGTGGATAGAGTTTGATGTGGGAGGGGGAGTCATAAATTGACAAAGTAGGCTACTTGGCGCGCACAATACGTGATTCAGATTTTGGAAAAGCTTACAGCCTAGGCTAGCCTACTTTGTCGTGGGGGGTGGTGTCGTGTCAATTGCGGATTTTTTTTAGGATAGGCTGCTTTACTAAAACTTTTCGCCATAGGAGAGACGTATAACGCTTGGGTCAGTTTTCCCACGCCTCGCCAAGGACACACTGTGGCTGTACATGACAACTGAATCACCAGGTGTCGTTATCTTATCATCTCTCTCCTGACTGGCAGTTATCCATAATGTCTGCAAGTGCACATCGCGCAATCACCGTTCCACCCTGTCCCTCCGCCCTGGCCACGAAGATGACGGGTCCCGGAGTAACCCATAGGCCTACCCCGTCCCTATCACTGACAGACCTAATCACCGCTGTCTCGTAAAACTCCTCACAAAAATGTGTTTTCCGCTGTCAGCGCTGATCTTACTGCACATTCCGCGCTGGAAAGTGGCTGCGCTGTAGACCGCCATAATCTAACATCAAACCACCTAGGCCTATTGCCATGGAAGCAAAATAGAGGGTTTTTAAAAGAGTGTTTTGTTCTTCTATCTCTCTCCCATTCGTTCTTTCTGGGTTAAGTTCTCAAAGTAGGCTAGGCTATAAATAAACCACCTTAACTAAGAAGTTTGTTTATGTTTCAATGGGTTTAGAACAGTTTATCAGTTATGGTGACTGATCGAGCCATTAAAAGCTGGCTAAGTCCCTCTGCCCACTAAAGTACACATTCTGATATCAGTCTGCTTCAGATCCTTCTTTCGAGGAATGAAATGCAGCTGTCAGAATTTGAACTTAATGGATTTTCTGTCTAGGTGCCAAGACATGTCAGGGTTCTGCTGTGGCCATGGCCTTGCGCTTTCTGGAAAAACAGGACCACAACACTCAATGAGAAGACACAAGAAGAGTAGGCTATTGATATATTTTCAGAGTAGGCAGGCAGGTGGTTTTTTTTTTTTTTTATGGTAGGATTTAGGGCCCCTGTCCAAACTGATAACAACAACACAATGGACGTTTTGAATAGCTTGATTCACAAAATATAGGTCAGTGCCTGGGCGAAAATAGCCTAAATCTGAGACCAAACATTTTCAACATTCAGACCTCTCCTTATGTTAAAGTTGCTGTTGATGCGGACCATTTATTGATTTCAGTAGCCTATTCACTGATTGATGTGGAGAATTTATTGATTACATGTGGAAGTTGCTCTGCTGGTAACTGCTGGTATGTCAGCATGCTCTTGTGGTCATATCGTGTGTCCACTTGTCACTGCATGAAATGAAGAGGAATTTTCATCAGTAAGCAGCACTGTAAATTGCTGTTAAAGATAAGTTAACCTCAGCCTGGTTAACCATTCACTTTGTAAAGAGGGCACCCTCCAGTGGAAAATGGTTCCAATCATGGCATCGTAATGGGCTTAGACTTTGCATTAATTTTGCATCATTGGTCCAGCCCAACCAATTGTATTGAGAGGGATTCCCAAAGTAACTTTCTACTTTGCTTTGCAAACTGACTATAAACCGTATCAGCAGTAAGGAAACAAAACATCCCTCCAGCTATAATTCTTTGATGTTTGCTGCAGTTCAGTTCAGTTTTATTTCTTTGTCCCAAAATAGGCAATTTGGTTGCAGACAGGGTCACATACCACACAACAATAGACACAGCACATTACAATACAAACAAAAATGCACAAAATAATAATTTATTATGCCATTATTATGGCTTCATTACTGTCTTTGGATTTCAAAACTAACCTTGTTGCTGATTGGTTGGCCATCCTGGGGGGTGAGGGAAGTGCTAACGCATTGATTGCAGCCAGTCCGATATCAAGGAAAATGAATGAGGTGATATGCTGGAGGGTATACAGTACGAGAAATGTACAGGCCCACTGTCGATTTGATTAAACGGAAGTGAAGTCAGTCTGAGTCGGTTTCCTGTCAGGCATTGCAGCCTCGCTTCAGTTTGGTGAAACAGATGTGTCAATGACGCTCTACTGTACAAGTAAAAAACAACTCTTTTAAGAAGTGAAATATTCCCTTGAGACCAAGAGCACCTACTTTCGAGACACATACCAGTGACGAAGCACTTCAGACCATCAACCTTTTTAGGTATTTGAGGATATACACAGATGTGTTATTGAACAACGGACTGAAACACAGTGACCCTTTTGGTAGCCACGTCCAGAAAATGATTACTGACCTCAGAATTGCTATGGAGTGGCTAGAGGTCATTTCCGACATCTAATACAATGACTAATACAATGACACTGAATACCTTTTTTCACATGTTGTAAGAATTTGAAGTTGTCTTGGAAGAAGAAGCGTACTGTTAACCAGTTGTTTTATAGTATATATTATCCACCTATTTGATTTACTGAGTGCTTTTTGTGATCTTTCTCAGTAACACATCAGGACATTGCATTAGTCATTGTACGGATATTGGCGTTCTGTCCCTCGTGTTGTCACTGTTTGTAGACGGGATTCAGCAGCCTTGGAGTATCTGGTAAAGCTTGTAGCCACATGGGAGTAAGACAGCCTCTGTGTGAGGGAATCACTGTGTCAGCTGTGGTTTTATATCTCTTCAGGATGAGTATGGCTTCAAGTCTGGTTAGACCATGGCATATGGATGTCATCATATCCATGCTTATCACACTGCATGGCCTAACATGCTCCGTAGACGACCCCACCTCACAGTCAGGACTACGTGTGATAAATGTGTGGTGAATGCAGTCTATAATCAGCGGGGAGGGATGTTGGCACTCTGCAGGAATCAGCCCACTGACTCCTATACAGACCAACACAGAAAACGCACTAGGAGCTTTTCATGTGTATTCCGGCTGTTAAAACAGTAAAACAGTCACTCACACGTACACACACATACACACACACACATTCATGTGTCTGTCAGTTGGAAACAGCAAAGTTGAATCATCTAACCATATCGTATTTCTCCAAAAGTTTTATGTTCAATTTCCTGTGTTCTTGAAAACCTCCGTCGTGCTCCAAATCGTGGTGAATAGTTTTCACACAAGGGTCTCATCAGATCAGCTCATAGACAATCAGCGCCATCAAAGCAGTTATGATTCAAAAATGGGGGTGTGCTGCTATTTCACTCAATATAAATCAACATAATTATGGGTGGCATTATAATGGCATAATTATGGAAAAATGCCTGCAGATGAAGATATGCTTTAGTTCTAACATTCAAACCATGAAGATCAATATTTACAGAGATTATATTTAAAGCAGAATAATGTATTCTTTTACCTTAAAATAACACCTACAGTACAAACTAATATTGCTCCTACACTGTCTAACAATAAGAAGAAAGGCAGAGGAATGTGATGCAGGAGCATTACCCTTTTTGTTTATTTAAGACTAATTGGACGCCTCATTAGTGCTAAATGGGTACCTAGTACATTGGAAATTGAAAAAAAAAGGGAATTCCTACATTGTTTTACTTCAACGCCTGAGTATATTTCTGAGGTGCCTTGTCATATGGTCAGGCAGTCATGTCTCAAAAGTGTGCTCATTTTGCTGTTGTGGGTGTATCTGTCATGAAGCTGTGTCTCATTCGTTGACGCATTAAAGAATGTTTTAATATTTTTTTGGATAATTGAGAATACCCGGATGGCTGAAACATTTGCTCCTCATTAAAGAAATTGTTCCTTTTGCAAACTCTGTCTAGTCACTTTTTTCAGTGTGCAAACCACAGGAAGGAAATCTCTAACCTGGGTTCCTGTGGGCATGTGGACCTGAATATTGTACAAGCACAGTAACCAGCTGTGCCACAGCGCCCCCCAAAGAGACAATTTTATCAGCTGATCTCCTGTAGTTATAATGCTGGGGACCAAATAAAGTTTTAATGTTAGGAACCAAACCCTCAAATTGAAACTTGCATCAACAGTCCATATCCCTTAGTATGTAGGTGTTTGCTAAAATAATAATTATCTTAAACAGATTATGTTTTCTGTTGACTTGAGCCAGTGCTTGAAAACTTGAACCAGACGCAAAACTTTGAAACCCTGATGACAACTGCAGTCCTGCATCTGTGATGCCGCTGTCCTCCTTGCAACACTATTTTTCCAAAAAGACGGAGTGAAAAATGGGATCATGTTTCCTGATTGCAAAATGTCAGGTCTTCCGATGCGAAGTTCAGCCACTGCAGCCAAATGTGCATTTCACTGGGGAACCCCGTGCGCACATTCCCCGGCTGAAGGAAAATAGCTGTGCACTGAAATAATGGAGCTGGGTTGAAAGGGCCTATTTACATGCCCTGGGTGTGATGTTGTTGTAAGTGCAGCATTACCGACGGGGCCTGAGCCACTTGGGTATTTCTAGAGGAATTTTCAACAAGTTTGGAAATTTCACATGAAGGTGAATTCAAAGAAATGTTCTCATCATCACCTGAGACTAGAAGAGAGTGCGTTTATGCCTTAAGTTAAAAGAAACAAAACCATATTAAACACCATACTAACTGCCCCCCTGTATTAACCTCATAGCTGAAGAAATTTTGCAAAATCAATGTATAAGCCGTGGCTAATAGTTGGGAAATTACGGTATTCAATCCTTTGAATTAACGGAACGTCAGAAAATTCAGTGCAAAATACAGAGTGATTACTAGCAGTGAGTAATTTGGCAGTGGGATGTCTCTCTCTAGTGGGAATGTCTCTTGTTCAATCCAGAAATTGATAAATAATTTGACTAGACCTAACTGTTGTAATAAAGTGTACTGTATCTGTAAACTGCAAAAAACACAAACAAAAAAAATACTAGAATTTTTGTCTCTTCTCTGGTGAAAAATATCTCATTACACTTCAGTCAGCGATCGTTTTCTCACGACCAGCAATCACGATCTACTAACAGCCCATCCCATGAGTACACTGTAAAAACAAAAAAACAAAACAAGGTCTATGTCGGCAGCCCTGGCTCTGAAAAGCTGGATACAAACAAAGTGGAGGCAGCTTGTCCCTCAAACAAAAACAAAACTCTTTGTGGGGTGTCTCTGGGATAACTGAAGGGAGGATCGAGTTGGCGTGCTTTGTTTTAATTTCACATAAACACAAACAAATGTGACTTCATGCACAATTGATGACTGTACCTTTAATACCATTTCCTCTCAGTGCGCTGGCAGATTGAGTAATTTATTAGGCTACTAGTTCTTTAGTAACAGTCATACCTGGGGAAAGTCCGCCATTGCAAGTCTGGTCAGTCTTAAAATCAAGTCCTATACATAGATAGATACTGTAGATACTGTACTTCATTGATCGCCAGGGGGAAATTCAAGATTCAATAATCTATTTATCTATATAGCTGGCTTGTTGGAAGATAATACCTTGGCTTAGTGTAATAAGATATTTGACTTGAAAAGAGATGCTTTTTTACTTGAAAAGTACTTAGTAAGGTTTGGATTTATGTTTATGTTTAGTGTGTTGTCTGTTGGTATATTGTCATTGTCTTTTTACTGT
>NC_085005.1:4048659-4073659 GCF_963854185.1 Sardina pilchardus | reverse complement strand
AGAACGTGACCCTTACGAAACTCCTGAAGGATTGGATTGTGTTTCCAGAGGCGATCTGACTCATGCTGTGTGTGTGTGTGTGTGTGTGTGTGTGTGTGTGTTTTCATATCCCTAATACAATCTCCCAGCCCCCGAAATGTAGAGCGGATTATCAAGTTTCCCTCCCCGGTCAGTGGCACTTGGAAATGATAGCTTCAGCGAAAGTTCTACTAGGGAGACTCGTAGTGTATCTTTTACTCCTCCTATTCATTATGTAACGAATCGTAGCCTTTGTTTACATTTTCAGGGAACTCCCCCATTCGATTCATCCAATCAGTGCTAGCCTATAGGAATTCAGCGGGGGTTTTAAAACTGTTTTACTAACACTTCTCTCTGCTACTCAGTACGCCGACTTTGTCGTACTGTTGTTTAAAAGCACAGTCGCTAAAGTTACCTTATTCTATCCTACGGAATTTAAGTTTGTCCTACCATGTCTGCTGGTTCGTCTCCCCTGCTGACCATCCGGTCGTCCGATTCGGACGCAGACTTCGTTCCTCCTACCCAACGCAGGAGGAGCGCCAGGGCTATCAAGGCTAACTCCAAATGGGCCAACTCCACCGCTGCTGACATAGCAGCCGTCTTGGCCCAGTCGGGGATTCCTCACAACGCCGAGTTGAGTAAAGAAGATCTCGTTCTCCTCGCGCACAACACTCTCGGCAGTCCTCTACTCCACGCCGAACCAAATGTCCCAGATCCTGCTCCTGATCTCCCAGTTGATCCCGCTGCTGATCCGGTAGAGCCCGCTCCGCCACCAAAGAAACGCCGGGCAAAGACCAAGCACCTTACTCCAGCGCCTCGTAAGAGGAAGTCCACTGCTCCGACCCTCCCGGACTCTCCCGTCTCGTCTCAACCCATCCTGGATGCAGTTCTCTCCCTCACCGCGTCGATTACAGCAATCGACTCCAGAATTCAGGCGCTGGAATCCCAGCGCCTAGCTCTACCGGCCTCCTCGCCGTCTGCAGCACCGCCGGCTCCCGCCGCCATTCAGTGGCCCGTCCCCCTCCAAGCACCGAACACCAGCACGGGGTTCTCAGCGGCTAACTCAACTTCAGTGCTAGCTGGCACTGCAGTTTCGCCAGCTTTTTCTCTGGCAACAGCTCTCCCTGCTCCTCCGCTCGGCAGGAGCTTCGTTGCACCCTCCACAGTCTCCATTTCTCCACAACTCAGGCAAAACATACTCCAAGGTAAAGACATCAATCTTGCTTCCTTGCTGGTGCCATCTCCCACAATCGATCGACAATTAGTCGATTGCGGTGACGTTTCAGTGTTTTTAAAAAATTCTGATCCGAGACTTCTAAAAAACCTGCCTTTTTGCGATTTCGTGATTGCTTTCGGTCTGTATCGTGATGTCATCTGCAGCGTGTACCCTGATCGCAGGATAGAACTGGACACATACCTTGCCATCATGGCCGATTTCAACCTCCGTTACGGAGGTACACTTTTCTATCAGTACCATAATGCATTTTCCGCGAAGTCCGCTTCTTACATTTCTCTGTACAATCTTCGCTTGGACTGGTCCGTCGTCGACACCGAACTTTTGGTTAGGCATTTCAGTGGCCAAAGATCGCTCAGCTGCAACATTTGTGGCTCCCACGCCCACACGGCGATTCTGTGTCCGCAAACGGCCTTCAACCGACCACCACTTCCGGTTGCTGTCCAGCATCCTGACTCTGTAAGGTCTAGCACTGATCGTCAAGGGCGTCCGGTTACCTATTTTAACGGGCTTGCTATCTGCAATAATTTTAATGAGGGTGTGTGTTCCCATTCTAACTGTGTGTTTTCCCATGTATGTAGTCAGTGCAAGGATCCGCATCCAAAGTCTGTCTGTCCCCGTCGCTTGCGACCCCAAAGAGGAGGAAAGGCTTCCGCCAAGAAATTCTAGCGTCTCATCCATCTACGCCAATCAATGTTTCCACTCTGTCGTGTTATCTCTCTGCCCATCCTGATCCTGTTTTCGTTGACTATCTGCTCACCGGTCTCTCTCAGGGGTTTAGGGTTGGTGTTCTGTCCCCCCTCTCATGCTCGTACACGGCTAGGAACCTTCAGTCGGCTCTAACCGAACCCTCTATAGTGTCCGAACTTCTGTCTAAAGAATTAAATAAAGGCTATGTTCTCGGCCCCTTCTCTGCTCCTCCTTTTCACCCCTTCCGCGTAAACTCACTCGGCGTGGCTACCAGGAAATACTCTGGCAAGAAAAGGCTGATTTTTGACATGTCTTCACCTCACTCCGAAACCTGGTCCAGCGTCAATGAAATGATTCCTCTCGAGCCCTTTTCTCTCCACTACGCCTCCGTCGATAATGCTATTCACCTCATTAAAATCGCTGGTCAGGGCGCCCTGCTCGCTAAAGCCGACATTACCGACGCATTTAAGGTTATGCCAATTCACCCTGCCGACTGGCCCCTATTTTGCGTAAAATGGCAGTCTAAATTCTACTTTGCAGTGAGGCTTACTTTCGGGTGCAGGAGTAGTCCTCACATTTTTAATTGCCTTTCAGAAGCACTGTGCTGGATTTTGTTAAATGTCTGTCATTTACCGTTCGTTCTGCACCTTCTGGACGATTTTCTTTTAATTGACTTTCCAGCTAAGACCAGTTCAGTTCTGGACGTCCTTCGCAACGTTTTCCAGGAGCTAGGGGTTCCCCTCTCTGCCGAAAAGACATTAGGACCCGTCACTTCTCTCGAATTTCTGGGTATAATCCTCGACTCCGTTAAAATGCAGGCCTCTCTCCCAGACGAAAAATTGACCAGAATCCGCGAAGTGTCCGCTTCTTCCCTCTCAGTCGGCTCGGTGACTAAGAGGGAACTCCTCTCTCTCCTGGATTTCGCGATGCGCATCATCCCGCAAGGCCGCTCCTTCATCTCTCGCCTGTTAGATCTGGCTCACTCCGTGGAAAATCTATCCGACTCTATTGTTCTCGATTCAGGCTGTCAGTCGGATCTTAGCTTTTGGTCCAAGCTGCTGAAGCATTGGAACGGCATCTCTTTTTTTTACAACGATCACACCGACTCGTCCGTCTCTCTCAAGCTGTTCACGGATGCCGCTCCATCTCTCGGCTTTGGGGGGCTTTACAATGATTTGTGGTTCGCAGAAAAATGGTCCGATGAATTTCTCGCATTTTCCTCCGATGCTGTTTCATCCGCCCTTTTCGAATTATACCCCATCGTGGTCTCCTGCGTCCTGTGGGGTAAAGAATGGTCAAGAAAGCGCATTCTCTTTTTCTGTGACAACGAAGCAGTGGTGGCCATTATTAATAAAGGTCGCTCTCGCTGCCCCAAAATTATGTCTCTTTTGAGGAGACTCACCTGGCAGTCAGTCATTCATAACTTCGTCGTAAATGCCTCTCATGTACCAGGTTATATTAATGTCGAAGCTGACGCACTCTCCCGTCTCCGTTTTCAGGAATTCCAACGTCTCTGCCCTTCAGCCAGCAAAGTGTCAACCCCGTGCCCAAAGTTCTCCGAACTGCTTCTGGATTAATTTCGCCTTCTCTAGATTCGCTATTAGATAAGGCTAAAAGTTATATGATCAAAGGTGTCGCCAAATCCACGACCGAAGCATATAATTCTGCCTGGTCCTGGTTCGTTATGTTCTCTCAGCACCATCACACGCCTGCCCTCCCGGTTCTCATTTCCACTGTCTGCGCATTTCTAGTGTATTGTTTTGATCAACGTGGGCTCAAAGTTGTTTCAATTCGGAAAACCCTCGCAGGCATTCAATTCCACGCCAGACTTCACGACTCTGGCTTCCCTAGTCTATTTTCAAATTCTCAAATTCGTCTTCTCCTCAAAGGCTTCTCAAATTCCTCCCCGCGTTCAACTGACTCTCGCCTCCCCATTACGGCTGATATCTTGCGCCGCTTAATATCAGCACTTAAACGCGGCTATCACTCACCGTACGTGGCTTGCCTACTAGAGGCCGTTTTCCTCATGGCTTTTTATGGCTTCATGCGGTGCGGCGAATTCACTACGAATTCACAGTCATTCGACCCCTCACGCAATCTCTGTCTTTCCGATCTATCCTTTTTCCCTACTCACTTCACCTTATTTCTTAAATATTCAAAAACTGATTCCTCCGGATCAGGTTCCACCATTACAATTGCTAAAATAAATGATGTCCTTTGCCCGTTCGTCTCCATGGTCAATTATCTTAAACTACGTCCGCACACCTCTTCCGATTTACCCCTCTTTATCACACCAGACGGTTCAGCAATGTCACGTTCCTGGTTCAGCACCCACTTAGCCAATGTTCTGCGTATATGCAATCTCTCACCAAAGAAGTTCACCACTCATTCCTTCCGTATCGGCGCAGCCACTACTGCAGCCCAAAAGGGGCTTTCATCTTCATCCATCAAAACTCTGGGAAGATGGTCTTCTGATGCTTATTCCTCCTACATCAGACTAACCCCATTTGACGTTGTCAATGCTCAGAAGTCACTGTCTGCAATTACTAAGGTATCATTCAATTTACTATTCATAATCTGGTGGCGGTGGTTATACTCAGGCTTGCCTGGCACATTTACTGATTAGTTAAAAGGGCGCAGCACGCCAGTAGCTATTGTGGTATCTTAAACTTAGCCCAGTTTACCAGCTCATGATCCAGGTTGCCCTGGATGCCGGTTGCCCGGCTCATCAATTCTGTCTAGGTTGCCCTAGACGCTGGTTGCCCAGCTCACAGTTCAGGTTGCCCTGGACGCCGGTTGCCCGGCTCATCACATCGGTCTAGGTTGCCCTAGACGCTGGTTGCCCAGCTCACGGTCCAGGTTGCCCTGGACGCCGGTTGCCCGGCCCATCACATCGGTCTAGGTTGCCCTAGACGCTGGTTGCCCAGCTCACGGTTCAGGTTGCCCTGGACGCCGGTTGCCCGGCTCATCACATCGGTCTAGGTTGCCCTAGACGCTGGTTGCCCAGCTCACGGTTCAGGTTGCCCTGGACGCCGGTTGCCCGGCTCATCACATCGGTCTAGGTTGCCCTAGACGCTGGTTGCCCAGCTCACGGTTCAGGTTGCCCTGGACGCCGGTTGCCCGGCTCATCACATCGGTCTAGGTTGCCCTAGACGCTGGTTGCCCAGCTCACGGTCCAGGTTGCCCTGGACGCCGGTTGCCCGGCTCATCACATCGGTCTAGGTTGCCCTAGACGCTGGTTGCCCAGCTCACGGTCCAGGTTGCCCTGGACGCCGGTTGCCCGGCTCAAATTTTGGTCTAGGTTGCCCTAGACGCTGGTTGCCCAGCTCATGGTCCAGGTTGCCCTGGACGCTGGTCGTCTGGTTGTTTTCGTTCCACAATAGCGAAAACATGTAAAGCATCCCTTAACATTCTCATTAGATCACTACCTAACGGCTAGGTACATCCTCATCATCCCTGCCCATGCATGCTATCAAATTTAATGTCTCATGTATCTTAATCTTTATTTTTCTCTCAGACTTAGGTTACTGAGTTACTGCCCTGGCGGGCATCTTTCATCCTTTGGGGGTAGGCTCATCGCCCCTGCTTCTTCGATCAGCAGGATCCGAGTTCCGTTCATCCCCGGACGGAGTCGAGACGGGGCCTACGCCAAAGATTGTTGTTTATCCTGAACTTTTATATGCTTGAAGCTACTCCTTATCAAATTAAATTGTTATCTGCTTCTATTCTGTCTACTGAGTCTTCCTGGTAGAAATGATAGCTTCAGCGAAAGTTCTACAAGGGAGACTCGTAGTGTATCTTTTACTCCTCCTATTCATTATGTAACGAATCGTAGCCTTTGTTTACATTTTCAGGGAACTCCCCCATTCGATTCATCCAATCAGTGCTAGCCTATAGGAATTCAGCGGGGGTTTTAAAACTGTTTTACTAACACTTCTCTCTGCTACTCAGTACGCCGACTTTGTCGTTCCCTCCACCACCCCTCCAGCCACCACGACCAGCAGTCTTCGTCTTGTCGGCCGCTGCATGCTATCTACACCTTCTCCCTCACAGCCACCGCCACCAGTTGGTCCCTGTCTCGTCATCGGTGGGTAGGCTCATCGCCCCTGCTTCTTCGATCAGCAGGATCCGAGTTCCGTTCATCCCCGGACGGAGTCGAGACGGGGCCTACGCCAAAGATTGTTGTTTATCCTGAACTTTTATATGCTTGAAGCTACTCCTTATCAAATTAAATTGTTATCTGCTTCTATTCTGTCTACTGAGTCTTCCTGGTAGAATTAAAGTTCTTGCCTCCGTCTTCAGAAAGATTTATGTCCCCCGGAATGGGACCCGTCGCATGACACCTCGGAGTTCCATTCCAGAGTTCGAGACTTCCCAGGAAGTCAGAGAGATGCGTGAGGTCATAATGGCTCCATTGGTTTGTTGATTCTGATTGGCTAGAGTAGACAAATGGCACCATCAAGGTGTCTTGTGTAATCATTCCGTTGGTGGTCCAACCAATTTGTTTGTGTGTGCACTGGTGGTTTTTGTGTGTGCATTTTCGCCTCTCCTCTCTTTCTTTCTGCCGCTTTCTCTCTTTCCTCTCTCCCTTTCACTCTTTTCTCTCTCCTCTTTTTCTCTCTCTCTCTCTGTGTGCTCTGTGCTACGGAGACCTCTGTCTGCTTTTCGTTCTGTTTCTAATGATGACAGAACACACATGGCTGAACATCTTGAAGTCTCCACAAATGTTTTTGGAGGGGAAATCAAAAAGCCATCAAAATGTTTTGAACAGGAACCAGAGGGCAGGCTGATAGTAGAAAAACAGTTGGCTAAGGCAAGCAGTTTGTGGATTCACTCTTCACCGTCTTTTTATAGAATAACATGTTCCTCTGATGCACAAGGCTCAATATACTGTAGGTGTTGATGGGAGACTTTGATTCAGAGATTTGTGTCAGGTGTAGACAACTCTTAATGGGCGTGACATGCCTCTGTTTATTTTTGGTCACGACTTTCTTTCACCACTGGCCCAGGGAAGTTGATTTGCTGTAGGGGATGGATTAAATGTGTAGCCAAGCTCCTGGTTTGAATGAGACAATTTGGCAATCTCCTTCTCACTTGAGATTCTGTCAGTTGGGTATCTATCAAGTGCTGCCTGAATAAACAACACTAAAGACCTCTCATAAAATCACCTATGAGCGCTACTGGGTGACTGATGCTGTGGTCCAGTTGTACTCCTAAAGCCTACCTTACATTGCCAGACTTTGCAAAGATTTGGAAAAGATTTTTGAAAGACTACAGTCTCAGACCCTCTCACATCTAAAGACAATTCATTGAGTTTTTAGTCACAGTCTAGTCACAGGCCAGTCTCAGATTAGGATTTTGCAAAGACTGTGGGTCACTATTTACAAGACTGCTGCTAGATTCCTTCAAATTATTTCCATCGTGCAATAGACTACACGTCATCATTAACAGGAAATCACATGATAGCCTACTCATATCAAAGTATTTTTTTCGCGTTTCTGCAGCATTGTTTGATGTGTGACATCACTAACAGATATAGAGTTGTTCTGTCTCGTAGAATAGCCGACTAATAAATTATAAGAAATGAAATAACAAATAATCATACAGGCTACAGCTGTCGCCTATTTTGCCCCTTCCTGTTAACGTGTTCGCGAGAGGTTACTATTGGTTTTTAATGTTCACGTCAGTATTTGCATGAGCCACGACTGAAAAGACTTCCGATAATATCAAACATGTTTGATATTGTCGTAACGGCAAAACTAGAGAAAGACTGCCTCCGACGGACTTAAAACCGCTAAGATTGGCACCTTACACTAAACGATTTAGATGACGGGAGCGCGCTGCGATTCTAGCACAACTCTCAAGATTTCCGCCCGATTTTGGAAATTTAGTCGCCGACTGTTAAAACAGGCCAAAATCGTGCAATGTAAGCCAGCCTTAAGTCATACTCCCAGCCATATTTCCCAGTCGTATTTCCCAGTCATATTTCCCAGTTATATTTCCCTGTCGTATTTCCCAGTCGTATTTCCCAGGTATATTTCCCAGTCGTATTTCCCAGTCGTATTTCCCAGTTATGCATTAATTGAGTCTCATTAAATCAGTCAAACAATAGGGTCCAGGTCCAATCCTGGTTTGCTATGTTTGCAATGTCTCTATCACATTTGCAGTGTGTAATGAGAAGAGAAAAAACTCCAAACTGCGGAAAACAGCAGTGGTCATACTTGTTCCTCTTCAGGTTTGATGTCAACAAATAGCAATAGCCGATCTGCTGACTTGCATCTCTCAAGTCAATGTCTTAGTCAATTCACTGTTGTTTTTTTATGACATAAGTAACAGGCTACGCTACTAATAGCAAGCTTTTACATTATGAAAATAGCCTTGTCATTTGTGGTCAACACAAAATTAACATTGCATTTCAGTGAGTTGCTAATTGCCAGTAGCATGAATGATCAAGCATTGACCATATTCAATATTACTGCTGGCGATAGGGTGGTAGGGCAATCAAAAACAGGCGCAGACCCTCTCAGATTCTACAAGTCATTCCTGGAAGAGATAAGCTCAACACAGGAAGCAGTTCCTCACACACAACAAGAACAGCCATAGTATAAATGAATAGGGAGGCTAGGATTGCCAGTGATGTGAATGATCAAGCATTTACAATATTCAATATTACTGAGGGCGACAAGAGGGCCCCCAAAAAATCCAATTCGGATTAGGGCCCCATTCCATTTCAATAGGGATAAGGAGATCCGGTATCTTGAGATTTTTTCTAAGGGAAAGTAACATGAGGATTTTCAATTATCGCACCTGTTAAACTCTCACGGGGATGATGACATTGGAAATGCATACGTTTTTTCGTTACACAGTTTTGTCCACTGCCTTCTAGTGGATACTGTGATCTTCGGTAGGTGAAGACGGCACACTTCGATCTTTGCTACCCCAGAGCTAACCAACAATGCAACTTGCCATAGGCAGTTAGCTTCAATTAACTCCCGGATCCCCTTATATGGGCAAAGATGGCAGCTTTGGGTCCTTTTTGTAGGCGAGAGAGATCTATACTCAGCCATATGGACTCTCATTTCTCTCTGATCCGCATGCTGGCCCTGCCTGACCACAGGCTTATTTACTCCCTGATTGCTCCGCATCCTCACGTGAAAAGAGCTGCAGGAGCGCTGGACTGTGAACACAGGAAATCCTGAACTTCGGACAATCACTCTCAGCTGTAGACACACAACGTTTTTGTCAGTTGTTTGACTACATGGTTAAATAGACTTGAAACACATTTCACAGAATGCTATTTCAACAATATTTAGTCTATTATACATGTGTACAGTTCAAATGACAATGTTTTGACAATTATTTGAACTTTCCATAAAACCAATAAGCTGCAACAAAGTGATTGCAAACAAAATGATTTTAATCGTGACCCTTTCTTTGTACTCACAAAAACTCACATAGCTGTTGTGTCAGTATAAATAAAATAAAAAAACAAGCAAGTCTGTACCCAGTGGACTCCCTATTGCATGAGGTCTGTTGGAGGTTTCGTATGTGTTTGATTATTTGTAGAATCAGACAGGCCTCTCATGTCTTGAGGGAATGCACTCGTAAATCCATGAATCTGCACGTTCGTTCGTGGAAGCCTGGACATCCGGATTTGGATTTGAGTTAGGCACATGTCTGGATGTGCTCCAGGAATCGATTGTTCATACTTAAATGTGGTAACAGAGCACAAATGATTCACAATTATAATTTCCAAACGCAACAGTAGACAATTCAGTTGAAAACAGTTAGTTCAATTCAGTGCCCAGCTCATGGTCACTGAGTCATCTGAAAGACATTTCAGTGGACTCATGTTGGGTAGGTGAGATAGTTCTGTTAATCTTGTTAGTCTACTTTTTATGAGTTTAATACCTTAATATTTACCTCTATGATATGATATAGTATTATTCTTCCCTTGGTTATCAATATCTTCATTTGGAATTTATTGAAATATCTGACTTTGTTCTGGTCAGTCTCAACACTGTTCATGTCCTCAAACCATCAGGAGTCCCTTTGATTTTTTTTAAAGAATTCTACTTGCCGTTGACATGAACTTGGCAAACAGCAGCTGACAGAGGAGGAAAACTCCAGCTTGATAAACTAAGTGCTATGTAGCCTATTACTTCAACTGTTCTCTTCAACTGACACAGGTACTTTGTTTCACCTATAGAGTTATACTAATTAGAATCACTGAACGTTGTGAATCGAATACATTTGTGGTAAGGCTTTCTCAAGCTGTAGTTTTGTCACCCGTGACAATTAGAAATGATTAACAACACTTCCCATCAGAAACTCCTTACCCATTCTCTCAGAGTTACACACACCTGCATGATCTCAAGATGACTGTGTTTGCACTCAAGAACATTTCTGCTGAAGAAACATGTGATTCTCCCCTGCAGCTCCATAATTCCCAGACTTTTTCACTCTTTATGAGTCCTGCTGTTGCAAAAGACTGGCGTATATCCTTTCACTTGCATCCAGCCTCGTCCTCTTGCCTGAGAGAGAGAGAGAGAGAGAGAGAGAGAAATCTGCATCAGATTACCTAAACAGAAAGATCTATTTATTTATGTTGTAGGTTTATTTAAAGACACGATTTCAAGCCCATACCCATTTCTCTCACATTTTGCAATCATGGCCTCACAATCCGCTAGCAGCCCATTCCGTGAGTACACAGTCTCTGTAGGTAGCCCAGGCTCCAAAAACAAACAAACAAAGTGGGGGTAGCCTGTTCCCCAAACAAAAACCAAACCATGCTTGGAGTTTCTCTGTGAATACTGAGGGGAAAGGTGAGCTACCTCCCTGGTGTGTTTCGTTTGGTCTTCGGTGAAAATATGATGTAAGTTGTTTTGAACAAAATCATCTGCTAATGCATTTAAATATAAATATAATCATAAATGTGACTTCCTGCACAATCGCTGATTGTACCTTTAAGTGCGTGGATGGGCATTGAGTCTAAACGACTGGACACAGATGGTGTTACATTCACGTTCATCAACTCCAAGGCACTCTCAACAAAAGTTAAAAAGCCTTTATTGTAGCAGCTTGGTCACATTAAACCTTTTTAAAAACTCCAACGCGTTTCGGGAATGTAGCCTTCATCATGGAGTTAAAGTTTGAGAGAGTGCCTTGGAGTTCCTCTTGTTTGTCCAAAGAGCACCTCAAACAAACTTTTTCTGCCAAAAAGTCCAAGAAGCGCCCCGAGACAAACGTTTTCTGCTATATTTCTCAATTTGTCTGTATATTTTCTACCATGTGCTGCTAGGGTGACACTATTGGCCCGAACCAAATTCCTGAGTCTGAGCCTTTGTCACCACGGGTTAAATTGTTAACTGTCACTGAATGCCTGAATTGCTATACATTACACCGAATGAAGATGTTTCTGAAAATGGTCCGTGGTGGAGAATAATGAGATTTTGAGGTTGAGCATCTGAAAAACAGACATTACAACGACAGTAAAAACACTCCATGCATTCCATGTCCTGCCTAGCCAAGCATGTGGGCTAAAGGGTTGTAAGACTACAGCTTGTAAAAGCTTAGCACTCCACAATGCAAAGTGCGACCATTAACTGGGTATGTGTGATGCTTCTACCAGCAAAGTGGATACTGTACAGAGTGACACTTTTACTGAGACTGGAGAGAGCCACTTTAAACAGGGAGTTGTACCAACATAAACATGGATACAGGGCCAAGCGTGGGTGAATGAGAAACGAAAGCCAAGGGCTGAGAAAGCTGAGTTGTTGTGCTTTTTTTTAATAATTATTTTTTATTTTATGAAGTCAAGAGGGTCAGCACTTCATAAAATGACAACTGATCAGAGGGTTACAAAGGGAAAATAAATGTACATATATTTTTACTCTAAACTCCTCTCTAAACACATACATGAGAGAGAAGCGAAGAGAAAAAAGAGAAAGGAAAAAAAGAGAAAAAAGAGAAAACTGAGTTGTTTGTGCTTGAACTGCATAATGGTATAACGACCTATAATGTACCATAATATACCTAAATACAGTTATGCTTGTATGCTGTTATCATGCTGTTAATTAGGTCTGGAAAGGAGATCTCACCAATAGGTACACACACACACACACACACACACACACACACACACACACAGAGAGAGAGAGAGAGACACACATACACACACACACACACACACACACACACACACACACACACACACACACACACACACACACTTGCTTGCAAGTTATTATACTGGCAGGCAGTTTCCCTCACACGTGTATTTGGTGGTTCATAACTCTGGTCAGCCCTCAGTAATGGCTCTGTGTGCTGCTCCAGCTGTGAAATAAGGTCCTCACTTGAACTCGGACTGACTGTGTCTTACTCAACAAACAACCCGTTATCTCACAGCCCTTTTCTCTCCTTTTTTTCTCTTCTGCTAGCGGCTAGCTCGTTCTTTGGCTCACTCCGTGATCTGTGGTCTCTTTCTGACTTATGCTTGATAAGAGATCTCTCCTTGCTTACTGATGGCTGGTCTCTTTGGCCCGTCTCTACACTCTCACTGTATTCACTCTAAACAGTATGCAATCATATCTGATCTCATGGTTTCTTTAACCTCTGATCGTTCCTCTGATCTCTCCTTAATCTTTTTCTCCACAATCACTGCATGGCAATCCTCTAATTTCACTCAGTTTATTCCATTTTATGTACAGTATTACGCTTTGCTACTTTGAAGCTACACCATGAAAGATTTTTTTTTATTATTTGACTATAACTTAATGGGTCATCATCCCACCCAAATAATAATTGATTCTAGCATCACAGTTAGTTTGAGGCCATATTTTAGGCCTTTGAGGGGGAAAACACTGCATTGTTTTGCTTTTTGATATTATCATCTGTCATTGATATTTTTCTGATATTGCCATATTTTGTCAATGAGTCAATCACATTTAAAGTTGTGGTGTTGAACGAAGCCATAGCCATGGCATGGAGTTAACACTGAGGTGGACCAAAGGTGCGATGATGCACATACAGTAAGTGATGGCTCAAGAGAAGATTATTGTCCTGTTAGTGTTTTCCTGACAAATGTTGGTTATCAAGTAAATTAGGTAATGTATACAAAGTACATTTTTATTACAGCATCCTTTCCCCATTTTGGGGTGGGGTTGCTTGAAATTGAAGTGGGGTTGCTGGGTATCTTAAAATTTACCAGGACATTACATTAAAATACTTACATTAAATAAATAAATAAATAAATAGATATGTTAAGCTCCATGGTATCCAAGTGAAGAAACTAACTGGATCCTTCATTACAATCTGGCAATGTAAAAATACACTTAGACAGCCTGCATATGGTTTGATTGATATAATCATCCTGTACTTGATCAATGTTCCAAACAAGCTAAACAGCCAGATGCACAAAGATAACCAAAATGTTTATTTGGGGAAAACTTAAGTAGCACTCTTGACTGGTACAACAGAGATGCTGTGAATGATTGGAGCCAATAACATGTTATCAAAATAGGGTCAGGTTGGGAACCCCTGGATTACAGCCTTGGTGTAGAATAGATCGTATGAATGGCGGACTAAGAACATATGAGCTGTGTCTCTTTAAAATGTTGTCAACTTTCTACAGTAACTTTAAAAACAACAGACTAAGCAAATGAAGGTAAAGAATTATAAACATGTTGAGACAAAAACAGAGAGCAGAGGGATGTTTGTAAATGTTTGAGATGCTACCTCTTTTTTCTTCCAAATGTAGCTTGGGTATACGTGACTTGCTGTTCCTCATTTAACCAAAACCCATAAGGATGCGAGTTTGGGTGTTTACAGTTCAGCCTATGTGATTATCCATTATGTCTCTGTCAGAGCGTTTCAAAACAAATATTTCTTCAGTAGTCAACATCCCTAACTGTATGTGCTTATGCTGAGCTGCATTTGATGGTTGATCCTTCTTTGTTTGTTTGAATGATTTAACTGAACGAGCAATGCAACTTTAATGATCAAGAGTCCGTTTTTGTTTGCTTCCCGCAACACAAGACGAGGTAGTTTTGGGAAACGTTTTGTCTGTTTGGACTGGTGAGGAGAGGCTGGACCGTCACCCCCTGCAGCTCTGTGGGTTAGACCTCAGAGCAAATGAGGCCAGGCCAGAAAGGAAGAGACTGAGAGAGAGAGAGGGAGGGAGAGAGAGAGAGAGAGAGAGAGAGAGAGAGAGAGAGAGCACAGGGGAGGGGGGGGGGGGAGGGAGAGAGTGGGAGAAAGACAAGTTCAAGAACTTTCCAGAGGCCTAACATCCTCTGGAGATCCATAGCACTCCTCCCTCTCAAGTTGCTCAGATGGGGAGAGCAGACAGCAGAGGCCACTGACACTGTGCAGGGTGATATATGTGTGTGTGTGTGTGGGGGGGGGCATTAATCAAAAGGGAGGGGGGTAGAGATGAAGAATAAACAGAAAGAAAGACAGAAGAGGGGGAAAGTGGGGGCAGATGAGAAGGGAGAGAGATATAGGTCGATGGAGATGGATCTTGGGGGAGTAAAAGGAGAGAGAGCGATACGCGGTGCTCAGTTAGACACAAACGGAAGGCGGGGGGGTCTTGGGGGGGTGAGCCCCTGGACTCCAGTTTTTTTAGAGGAACACTTGTTTTTTTTCTTCCACCGTTTTTTCATATTAAACTACGTTATTCTCTTATCTATCAAAGTAGTGAGCAGTAGCACCAGAGCCATTGAGTGCACGCATTGAAATGCGACAGGTGTGTATCAACTCGTCTTAGTTAAGGGAATAATGTAGTTTAATATGAAAAAACAGTGGAGTGTTCCTTTAACACTGGAGAGAAAGGACCAAGAACAAATACACAAACGGCACATGACCAGATCCTGACAGGAAATGTCAATTCCTCGATGCCAGTCGTTATGAAACAGCGGGGGTTTGGAACGCTGCGATGCTGCTGAGTGTCCGTGCGTGACCGGTGGTGTTGGCGGCGGCAGCGGCGGCGATAGCTATACGGTGTCTCTCCTGTTTGTGCTGAGCTGGCGGAGAAGGTGCAGCCGCTCACCTTCCTTCCTGCAGCAGCAGAAGCCCCCGAGAACTGCGCCAAGATCAGCCATGGAGCGCCGGGCCAAGCCACGCGGGCAGCAGGCCAGCACGGGCGCACGCATGGCCGAGGGAGACCTGTCTGTCACTGACCAATCAGGCGAGCCGTGGCACTCTCACTGTCCACTGCCATTGAGGAAAATATCTTATTTCGACTCATTAAAGCAACACTAAAGAGTTTTTCGTACCTTAAGATAATGTTTCTTAAATCATGGTTGTCGTTGTTGTTGGGGTTTTTTTTTCTCTGTCATTATTTTTTCTTCATAATTATTGCTAATTATTATTTGTATACAGCAATGCTTTGGCAACACTGTGAAAAGAACAGTCATGCAAATAAAGCCATTTGAATTTGAATTTGGATTTGAATGGCATATTAGTCTGGACCCTTCAAATGAGTCATAGCACCAGGGCACGTTTAAAGAAAGCGTGTGGGGTTTTGCGAGGGATCCCTGTCTTTAGTAGAGGTGAGCGAGGCTTTTAATGACCACTGCCACTTGTCCCCACACACAGGCCAAAGGGAGCGTGAGTCAGACTAGCAGTTCTAATTATCACATCAAAACCTCACACGCACACACACACACCCACTCACCCCCACTGTCTGTCTCCCACACACACACTCACGTATATATTCTGCCACACACACACTTACGCACATACTCTCCCGCACACACATGCACATGTTTTCCTACACACACTCAAGCACACACTCTCTCCCATACACACACACAAGCACATACACGCACATACACACCCATGCCATCGGTAACGTGAAGGTTAAAGTGAGTTAAAGTTACAGTTATCTGAGTCTTTGGTCAATACAAATGTTTATTAATTTTAACAATACAACTTACAGCAAAACAGAAATACCCATGATGCAAATTTAATATTAGGTGGCTGATATTCAAAAAGACAGAGGCAAAAACATAAAACTTGTGGTTATATTTTGTATGATAATTATGTTTTAAGGCAGAACTCATGTTCTCCAGCATTTCTAGCGGACAGGACACTATCTTATCTCTCACTCCTTCTGAATCATAAGGTACATAATTCAACTGTGATACACATAGAAGCGGACTCTACAACATATCTCACCACGTCGATGACAGACTCTAGGCGTGGGTTCAGACTTTCTCCTCAGTTGACATGACTATTTTTTGAATATGTTATTTCTTTTTCTTTGTATCTCCCTCCATTGCTCTTGATGGAAATTTGTCAAATTCCAATTCATCGGGGGCTACGGCGAAGGCTGACACGGGCAGGGCGGGGATGGGGCGGTGCGTTCCCTCTCCATCTGGGTGCCAGGCCTCGGAGGTGCGTCCAGGCCGCCCCGTGGTTGGTGCGCACAGATGGTTCCAATCGGCCGAACATTATGAGTAATAACAACAGTCCATAAACGCATAATGTTCATCACCAGGCTGGGCGCAGGGCATTATGGAGTCAATAAACAGGCCTAGGGTCTCATACGCACCTCACGCACACACGCACGCGCACACACACACACACACACACACACACACACACACACGGTGCATTTGCATATGCTTGCTAATATATGAATACATGCTCACATACACACACACACGATGCATTTATATGTGCTTGCTAATACATGAATACATGCACACACAAACACACACACACACACACACATTACACAAATATGGGCATCCATTGTCGGTTCCCTGTAACATGCATGCTTGCATACACACACACACACACGCACACACACACGCACACACACACACACACACACACACACACACACACACACACACACACACACACACACACACACACACACACACACACACAGACAAACACATTAACCCCTGCTACTACATACACACACTGTGCATGCATGCACACATGTTAAGTTACACAGATGCTGTACATGTATCCTGTATGTCAAAAATCCAAAACCTTAAGAAGGAGAAGAAAAGGTGGAGATTTACAGAAGCCCAAGGTAATAGCTGCCATTTCAGAGAATGGCATAAAAGTCCCAGTCAAACAGGAAAGGTTGAAGCTGAGCAGGCCAGCTGTGGTCATACAGTAAAAGTGGGCATGAAGGGGAGATATGGGGTCCAAGGGGTGCACGGCACGCTCCAGGAAATGCTTCTCAGTTGTTTTAATGGTAAATCACCACGTGTAACGTTTCCAGCCCTAGCCCTTCATCAGACAACTTCATCAGACAGCAAAAACTGAGGAGCATTTTCTGGTGTGCGGACCCCCTGATCTCTTTCCTAACATTTGCTTGTCTGTCCAGCACCCAGTTTTTATCGCTTTTTGGATGTGCGTGCGGTACTCTTTTGCACAAGATATGGGGTCCACTAATAGGGCATAGTTGGACAATGAGATTCTAGCCTGCTGTGGAGACCTTTTCCACGTCACACAAACCTCAACAAGAATAAAACATTTCAGCTGGGCGTGGCAACCTCACGAATGAGCTACCAGGTGGCAAGAACAATGTATTCTCAGATGGTACTGAGTGGCATGACTATTAGACTAACCCTTCAAATCGATTTAACAAAATGTACTGTATATGTGTGTGAACATATGAATACGTGTATGTATGTATGTATGTATGTATGTATGTATGTATGTGTGTATGTATGTACAGTATGTATGTATGCATGCATGTATGTGTGTATGTACAGTATGTATGTATGCATGTATGTGTGTATGTACGGTGTGTATGTATGCATGTACATGTACAGTATGTATGTATGTACAGTATGTATGTGTGTACAGTATGTATGTATGTATGTATGTATGCATGTATGTATGCATGTGTGTATGTGTGTATGTACAGTATGTATGTATGCATGTATGTGTGTGTGTATGTACAGTATGTATGTATGCATGCAAGTACATTTACATTTACTCCTTTGGCAGACACTATTCTCATTTCGTGACTTACAACAATTCAGCCTCGCTAAATGTTCAGACTAAGCACTAATGTGGGTGTGCTTGTGTGTTTGTGTATGGGAAATCCAAGAACTATTCTTCTGTCTGTCAGTCTCTCTCTCTCTCTCTCTCTCTCTCTCTCTCGCTCTCTGTCTCTCTCTCCCTCTCTCTCTAATTTAGGAGTTTATAATCCAAGTAGGAGGGCCACTCACAAACACCCAGGATCTGGACACAAATCACAGGTCTGAAACTAATCCAAATAATTGTTGACTAAGCCTCTGGTGCATAACCAAATATTTTGGTCTTTTATCATCATCCTGTAGTCTTTATGGGGGGATTCTTTGTTTTTTTGTTTTGGGAACAGTTGGGAACAAAACAAAAATGTAAATGCTTTTGGTTTTGCTCCTATTTTTCATGAATTGATTAAAAAGATGTGACATTTCCTTTATACACAAAAGGCTTATTTCTCTGAAATTGTCTTCATTAAAAGGAGGTCACTGGGACGCAACTGGCTGTAGAGCTTGCTTTTACCATCTTGGGCCCAGGTGCAGAGCCTGACCCAAATCTTTTGCCGACCCCCACCCTCCACCCCACACTCCACCGGGGCAGCTGTGGCCAACTGGTTAGGGCCTCGAGCTTGTAACCGGAGGGTTGCCGGTTCGATCCCCAACCAGTCCACGGCTGAAGTACCCTTGAGCAAGGCACCTACTGTAACCCCTCACTGCTCCCTGAGCGCGGCTGTATGAAGGCAGGTCACTGCTCCATGTTGGTGTGTTCACCTCACTGTGTGTTCATTAATCACTCCATCTAGCCACAGCCTTGTAGCCTGACCAGCCAGACCCACATCAATATGTAGGGTCTGGGAACTCACCGTAGGCAGGGCTCAATCGGAGGGGTGGGATAAACAATTGTCTTTCAAATTCCCTCTCCACACAATAGGATAACGTTCAACGAATCATCTTCTTGTTTTCAAATAGCAGGATGCGTAACAGTCGCGACTTCTGGTCACATGTCAGTCACCATTATGTTAAGCCCACCCATCGACTCTATACACAATGTGATTGGTCTGGTGATTCTTCCATTTCCTCTACGCTCTACGGAGCGTTGCTAGACTGCCCCGACAGTCTGAGGAATTCTAGGTAACAGTCCATGTGACTGTGTGATGTACTGGCAAAGGGTTACAGAGGCTTGAATGTTGTTTTCCTTGGCCTTGAAACACAATTGAGACCTGACACCAGCCACAGCCTTGCATGGGAACAGTTAAAGACGTTTCCACTTTGCAGAAGTTGCAGTGCTGTCATGTCATACAATCATGAGTCATGTTTCAAGAGACAGTGTTCTGTCCGCATCATCAAACTAGAGCAAATCACAAACTAATCACATCCTCCTTCTCAAACTAAAGACTACGTCACAAACTAATCAGAGTCAATGGAGTTCTTCACAGACCAGTCAGAGATTAAGCACTTCATGACTAAAGGCTGACTTGCCTAAGTGAAAGAGGAAACCACCATTGACCAAAACACCATCCCAATGACAAATGTAATGTAAATGTAAAAAGACCATTGATAATCAATCTTTCTACAGCATTAATGTACCATTTTATATAGACTTTCATGACTTTTTTCAACGACGAAAGATAATCATCCATCCCACAAAAACATTCCCAAACTGACTGAAAAAAATCTTTTATTGCGAAACTGGTTTTGCTTTACAAGACCGGACCTGACCATGAAATTATTGGACTTGGTTCTGAATGACTCTTTGCCTCAAACTGTGCTTTGTCAGCGAGCCTCTCTGTCAGTGCCGCATAGTTTATGTTCTGCTGCCGGATGCCAAGAGGGTATCATGGAGAGGTATGTCTTATTTTTATCCTACCAGAGACATGCATAAATAATGTTTGTCATTTCCACTTTCTCCTTTCCTCTCCTCCTCCTTTCTTCTCCCTTATTTCTCTTCCACCTACGCAGCCTCGTCCGCCAACACTCCATTTCTTCCCTTTACCCATGAGCCTCAGCGGGAAGCAAGATCGACCCCAGAACTCCCCCCTTCCCTCTCTCTCTTTCTCTCTCTCTCTTCCTCTCTCTATCACACACACACACACACACACACACACACACACACACACACACACACACACACACACACACACACACGTACACACAGTACAGGCATATACACAAAACACATGTATGACATTAAAAAGCCATACACAGTCACTCCAGCTATAGATAACTGTTTATTGTGCTGAGTCTGTTTACACAAGCAAACAGGGGTTAATAAATGTATATTGTACCGTCCATGGTCCTAATCAGCTGCTTATCAGATGAGGTTAGCGTGACCCATTTTGTGGGTCACATGTGGAGCAGACGTTCTTGTACGGGGTTACCAAGGCCCCTGTCATGCGCTCATGAGCAGAGTGCAGGCCTGTTTTCCGATCTTTTCGTTTGCCCTCCCTCTATTTCTGGCCCAATCACCACCATAGAAACCAAGTCGGAACAACAAGGCCTTAGAGCGAATGTGCAAAAAATAGCATTTTGCATTTTGAAAGCAGGTCTTTGGTGTGATCGTGATTAGTAAACATCTGTTTTGGAGGGTCACTGAGTTTTGTGGAACAGGGAGCTTTCTGAAACAGTCCAAAACAATCTGATGCCTTGTGTAGGCGGAGCTAAAAGTAGCGTTGCGGATTCGAGAAGAAAACAGAAGAGGTGAAAGGTCATTTTTGTCAAATTGTAGCTGCGTTTGATTCTTACAAGGAGACTCAGAGTCTAAGTACAAACTAATTAGATAAAGAAACATTGAAAAAGAAACATTGGCTTATATAGCTTAGTCAGGATAAGCTATCAATCTACACTAAAAGTCTTCTCTTTTTCTGTTTGAAGTGTGTTTATACAACTCTGAGAAATGTGTTTTCTAAAAGTTTATCTCTGCAAAGACATACAAATCAGTAGAGGGGATAGGAAAGGGAATCAGACATTTTACAACTTCATGCAGACATAACAAGAGGTCATGGGAACAGAGAAATCGTCTGATGTTCTAAAAGGTTCTAGACGGTTCCGTGTGTCTTCAACAGGTCTTAGATAGATAGATAGACAGATAGATAGATAGATACTTTATTGATCCCCAAGGGGAAATTCAAGAATTCTTATCACATTGAGAAGTCCATTCTTTCTTCTGCTGGGCACTGGCCCGGTGGAAAACGAAGGTTTTAACATCTCTGACTTAAAACTAAAATTCTTTAGAAAACCACGGCCACAATAAAAAACATAAATTATCCATCAAATATTTTCAAACCCATGTGCACATGAAACACATAAAGTAACATTGTTTTTTGGTGTTGTTGCTGCTGTCCTTTTCTCACTTTTTGTAATTGAATATAAAAAAGCAGAATTGCAATATCCCTGCGTCAGAAACTGCAGTGGGTGGTCAGAAATGGCAAAACCAGACACAACCATCATAAAAGAATGAAAAACCCTTCCGGTGATTTCCATTGTGCCGTCCTCCGTGTCCGACCTCCTCACCTCGATATCCTCTCAAATCAGCACAAGTCTGGAGGTGACCCCCAGTGCGTGTGCTTCTTTTCTGCCAGGAAAACTCACCCCATTCTGACCCCATTAGCGGGAGACCCTGTCCAATCACACCCACTTCCTGTGGCCAGACAGCGGAGAGGGTGGGGGCGAAGGGGGGTGTAGGAACACCCTCTCTTTGTGTTCAGACGCTGGTGCCAACCTGCCAGAGGCTACCCTCACAGACAAGCACAGACATGCACGCACACACACACACACACACACACACACACACACACACACACACACACACACACACACACACACACACACACACACACACACACACACACACACGCAGATACACGCACACTCATATTCACCCACCCACATACACACACACACATTTCCTGAGAAAGGTGCCAGTCTTGACCCTGAGGGTGTTCCAATCCCCCCCCCCCCCAGCCAGACGGGAAACATCCTCTCTGTGCTATCATCACAACAGCGGTGCCCATGTGGGCCGCTAAAAATACGAGCAGAAATGACAACCCTGAAGATGGCCACGTAGCACACTCCATTACAGAGGACAAACAATGGGACAAGGGCTATCACCAAGGCTTCCCCCGTCAGTCTGGGACCTTCCGGAACTTTCTCTGACCTTCTAGAAACTCAAACAGTTTTTTTTTTTTAATCAAAACTTTCAGGAGGTGGTGTTCCTTGTCTCACCATGTCTTCCTGCTGAATGACGCAGAACTTTATGAGAGCCAGCAGGATTGTTGCGTGATTGTTTTTATCCATGTGTGGTTTTTGGAGAGCATACATACAGCATGTGTGTGTGTGTGTGTGTGTGTGTGTGTATGTGTCACACACATGCACTACTTCTTTGCCTCTTCACTCCACTCCTCCGGATGTGGTGCTTGCTTTTTGTTTCTCACTCTCTCTCGCACACTCACTCTCTCTTTCTATCTCACTCTCTCTCTCTCTCTCTCTCTGTGTGTGTGTGTGTGTGTGTGTGCTCACATCTATATAAATGAGTAAATAAATGTAGGCTAATGTATCTGAATGTGTATAAAGCAAAGGTTGTGTCCACTCAGCCCTGAGCGTGTGTGTGTGTGTGTGTGTGTGTGTGTGTGTGTGTGTGTGTGTGTGTGTGTGTGTGTGTGTGTGTGTGTGTGTGTGTGTGTGTGTGTGTGTGTGTGTGTGTGTGTGTGTGTGTGTGCTGTGTGTGTGTGTGTGTTTGGAGAGATGCTGGCACCAGGGTGATGCTGACAGGATGCTTTGAAAAATACGAGCAGAAATGACAACCCTGAAGATGGCCACGTAGCACACTCCATTACAGAGGACAAACAATGGGACAAGGGCTATCACCAAGGCTTCCCCCGTCAGTCTGGGACCTTCCGGAACTTTCTCTGACCTTCTAGAAACTCAAACAGTTTTTTTTTTTTAATCAAAACTTTCAGGAGCTGGTGTTCCTTGTCTCACAATGTCTTCCTGCTGAATGACGCAGAACATGGTCATGAGAGCCAGCAGGAAATAGGCTCCACAGGTGTACATGTCCGAGGCTCTCAAGAGAAGACCTCCTCAGCACTCTGTGCACTCAGCTTCACCGTGTTTTGGGCCCCGACACAAGCAAGGCAGCGCTGACACTGGCGACCTCAAGGCAGCCAGACCTAACCCTAACTTTAACCCTAATCCTAACTCTAGCCCTAAACCTAACTCTAAACCTCACCCTAACTCTAGTGCCTTCCAGGCAGCACTTACCTTGAAGTTGACGGTGGGGGCCCAAAAGTAACCTGACTCTTCCCAGATCCTTGTAGTCCTGTTCCGCCATGCTCCACCAAAGGCGTTTCGCTGAGCTCCACACAAGGATCTGGGACCGACGGCAATGCAAACTCCTTCAAGGTAGCAAAAAATGATGAACCAGGCGGGAAATGATGAAATCGCCGGGTGGGATTTCCTAGATGTGACGTAGCACCGAAGCGACTGTTTGATTCAAACAACAATGGCGGCACGCAGCGCGGAGTCGTATTCAGACAATGATTCTGCTATTTCAACTGTTTTGTTGAATTTATCGAATATTCCTTCTTTAAAAGATGAACAGAGAATGGTTTTGAAGGCATTTATTGGTGGAAAGGATGTTTTCGCTCTTCTTTGGTTTGGCAAGAGCTTCAAGTAGCCTTGCACGTCATTCAAGATAACGGACAAGTGGTTTATCCAATCACATACAAGGATTTTTTTTACAAGGCCCGCCTTCTGAAATACATCTCCTATTGAGAAGTCCCAGATCCTTGTGTGGAGCTCAGCAAACTACAAGGATCTGGCGAGAGTCAGGTTAGCCCAAAAGACCATATTGCACTTTAACAATTGCTCATGATCAAAGCATAGGAAAGGGCAGTCTTTACACTGTCTATTATAACCACTCAACTTTTGGAATGGATTCAAGAAGTTGTTGGTATTTCTGTGTTGGCCAGTGAAATAACCTCTAAATTAACCATAAACAATGGAGCACTCGGCAATGCCTGAAATGTTGACTTTCTGGGGTTAACCAATGAGTGATTCGTTTAGGTAGACACAAAGGAAAAGTTGCCTTTCCTCTGGGAGTAATCCTTGTCATAAAGTATTTTTAATGTTGGGTTGTTTGGTAGTGACAAATGGGTTTTCAGTATTTTGTGATTGTTTTCATTAATCAAATCCTTTCCTTTTAAGGGGGCTTTCTCTCACTAACAGAACTGTATACACACACACACACACACACTACCACTGGCCCTTATTAGCATACTATATACCACAACTCAAATGAATCCCACATTATGATCTGTCATGACAGTGGCTCCTCGCTGTTTTATAGTTTTAATATACACATTTATGAATTCTCTATGCCAAACTTATTCATATGACTGTATGAAATCAACAAAACAAAGTTATTTTAGCTTCAAATGATGGCTTCAAATTCATGTAGATGCTACAGTGTGTGTGTGTGTGTGTGTGTGTGTGTGTGTGTGTGTGTGTGTGTGTGTGTGTGTGTCTGGTGTGTGTGCCCGGTTCCGCTGTACATGCATTATGTAACACTGCTGTTGCAGGCAGGAACATGACCCTTCTCGTCGGTTCTAGATGAAGTGGGAACCCTCTTAGAGCACCAAAGAGGTACCCAGTCTGTTAAAAAAGAGTCAAAAAGGGAAATCCTACATTGTGTTGCTTTCAGAGACGGACATCCCGGGTTCAGAGAGTAAAAGTCCAAGTATTTGATCCAACCATGTAAACCAGCCCATCCTAGGTAGATCAGATCATTAGTGATCACCTGTGTTAAGTGCACAGGTAGAAAGAAGATATGGCAGGACGTTTACTCTCTGGACCCGGGATGTTCTCCTCTGGTTGCTTTGGGTCAAAACTCGCCGACAAGCTGGAGCGCCATCCCGCCCCGTTTTGCAGAGTTGCGTCTGCATCTCTTCAGGCCACTTACATGCAACCTTAGCTCAAGCCTCATCACTTAATTTGGGCTTAATTTGGGCTGTCTCAATTTATGGTTTGGACATGGACACTTGGTTGTGGAACTTGTTGGGAGGGT
>NC_085005.1:3951159-4038659 GCF_963854185.1 Sardina pilchardus | reverse complement strand
TTCTATGACTTTTACTTTTTGAGATATGAAATAAAAACTAAACTTAATTTTGCCATAGACTTAACATTGGCTTTGTGACATCATAATTAGCTTTCAAAGAAATAGAATGGAATCAACTTTGCCAGTGTTCTCTCACTGACTTCAGCAACTTCAATGGAACTTCTTCTCTGTGTGTCTCTCCGTTGAACTGGATAGCTCACTTGTCATCCCCACTTTCTTTCACTTCTTTTTCTTCACTTCCTCTCACTTTCTCTATCACTCTCTCTACTTCTCCCAATTTCAATAACTTTTTAAAACTATATTTAAAATAACACTTTTTATAACAAAGGAACCACTATAATTACTTAGTAACAACCTAGCAACCACTTCCATAATGACACCCTGGCAACCACCTTAGCAACCAATGTGATTTCCATAGCAACCAACGTGATTTCCCTAGCAACCAACCTAGTAACCACTTTTTATAGAATAGTAACCACTTTATTTAGCCTAGCAACACCTTAGTAATCACTTTAAGTACCCTAGCATAATCCTTGCAATGACTTTCCATGCACTGGTATTTCCTTCAGGAAATGCTTTTCTAGTTAATGTTGATATTTGATAGTTTAATGGTTCAATGACTTTAAAAAGTGGTTATTGCATATCTCATTGCTAAGGGTCTGTTTAAGAGATTAAGTACATTCACACAGGATTTACTTTTGGTTAACTTTATTTGAATACTAGCTTACATTTAAATACTAGTACATGCTTTATTAGTGTAATTAAGTGTAAAAGCTTTATTATTGTGTTAGTACATTAAAAATAGTGTTAATTACCTAGTTACACACAGTATTGATTAAACCTTATATTCACAGTTTGTAAGTAAGAATTCGGGGAGCGCACTCCAATTAACAGCCAGACAGCTAGGGGGCGCTACATAAAATGGGGGCTCGTCCGGGATGGGTTTAATTAGTGCTTAATTAGGTAATTAGTCATTTCTAATTAGCAGACAATTTAAGTTTTTCTCTTTAGCATTTTATTAGTCACTTAAAGAAAATAGCAACTCAGCTTCGTGAATAGTAAAATACAATCCTATTTGAACATGGCTCAGAGTAGACACACAGCATTAGTAAAAGAGCTCCAAGCATGGTGCCGTGGAGAGGGATTGGATGAGGCTCATACCCTCATGGTGCTTGTTCCAGAAGGACTAGAGATTTCACAGATTGAAGAAACCATGGAAACCATCAAAGTGTTGGGTCGAGTGCGTGTGAGAGGGCGCGCATTCAACGAAAAGCTGAACCGTTTGACTGTTC
Organism: Sardina pilchardus; assembly: GCF_963854185.1. NCBI lineage: Eukaryota > Metazoa > Chordata > Actinopteri > Clupeiformes > Clupeidae > Sardina > Sardina pilchardus. The sequence goes on along the minus strand of NC_085005.1, from coordinate 4,037,367 downwards.
TATGTGAGTGCAAAGAGAAGGTAGAGCCTAGTAAGGTTCCCTCTGAAGTGTTGCCTAGTGGTGGAACAGCGACGTGGCAGATTGTGATGGTGTCTGATGGTCCTGTGTTATCTGAGAGTTCTGGGTTGAATGAGAATCCTCAGAGCCCATTGGAGAATTTGTTAGGGAATGCTGGAAATGGTAGCTCGGCTGAGTCTATTATTCGTGCGGTGAGTGACTTACTAGTAAAGATGGAGAAACCGTCAGGTGAAAATAGTAGTTACCGTCGTTTGCGGCTTTTCTCGGGAACGTTGCCGACCCCAACTGGGGAAGAGTCGTTTGAGCATTGGCTCGAGCATGCACGCCTTATGGTAGAGGAGAGTGATTGCTCTTCTAAGGAGAAGAGGCGGCGCATAATGGAGAGTCTTAAGGGTCCTGCATTAGCGGTAGTAAAGGCTGTACGGACCGCTGACCGTGATGTTAGTCCGGCTCAATGTCTAGAGGCCATCGAAAGTGCTTTTGGATCTGCGGAGACAGGTGAAGATCTGTATTTTGCTTTTCGGCTGTTACAACAGCAACCGAAAGAGAAACTGTCTGATTATTTAAGGCGATTAGAACTTTCTTTGACCAAAGTGGTTCGTCGTGGAGGTCTTCCCCTTGACCGTGCAAATCGTGCTCGAGTCGAACAGCTGCTTAGAGGTGCTGTTCACTCAGACATGATGTTGGTGCAGCTTAAGCTTAGAGAACGGAAGGAAAGCCCACCATCCTTTCTGGAGCTTTTGAGTGAGATCCGCAATGAAGAAGAATATGAGTCTTCCAGAATGAAGCTGAATTCATCTGTGCAGCGAGTCCATGCAAACGCTGATATGGATAGTAGACAGTTGGATATTCAGGCTTTAAAATCAGAAATGAAAGAACTTAAGTCCATGTTTGCTTCTATGGCAACTCAATCTTGCCACACAGTTGCCGATAGCAAGGAATCAGAGTCATTGATAAAAGTGCCCACTCCTGAGACATGTGCTGATACTGAAGTAGCTGCATTGAAAAAACAATTGAAAAAGTTGCAAAATCAGATGACAGCGAAACAGTCAAAAGTGTCTGATGCCCCTGCTGCAGCGTTGAGAGTGGAACCAGCTAGACCTGCACAGAGTGAAACCAGACAACAAACAAGCGACTCAGATGGAAACTTCTGTTATCGCTGTGGCGAAAATGGACACTTTTCTGCAAAATGTAGAAACACAGAGAATCAGACTAAAGTTATTCAGAAGTTGATACGGTCTCTTAGAAGAGCTAAACAGGGTGAAGCATCTTCTCAGGGAACACAAAGCGGTAGCACTGTGTGTGCTGCTAAGAAGAGTGAGGTGGTCACACTGAAAAGAGATATTCCACAGGGGTTGATTGGCCCTTCCTCAATCGTTCCTGTAAAGATAAATGGCCAACAGTGTGACGCGCTTCTTGATAGTGGCTCACAAGTCACCATTATCTTTGAGACTTGGTACAAGCGTTACTTACCTGATGTCCCGATCCAGCCAGTGTCCGGGTTGGCGATATGGGGGTTGAGTGACTCGAGTTATCCCTACCTTGGATATGTAGTGGTGGATATGGAGTTTCCAGAGAAAGTCACAGGCACGAATGAGACCATTTCTGTCTTGGCTTTGATTTGTCCAAGTCCTCAAAGTCCTGAGCAGATTTCTGTAATCTTAGGCACCAACGCCAATCTGTTTCAGAGGTTAGCTAAACTGTGCAAAGAGACTGCAGGAGTGGACATAGCACAGACACTCGGCATAAAAGCAAAGGACTCCGTCTTGCCTGCAAACCAGTCAACCGCTGGGGAAGAAGAGGATGAAGTGGGATGCGTGAGATGGATGGGTCCGGGTTCCCTTACCTTGTCTCCTGGTGGCGAGTGTTTTGCTATCTGCGAAGTAGAGTTGAAGACACCTTTGGATCAAGACATGCTGATGGTAGAGGCCTCCACCACTGTTCCTTTACCGTCTGGGGTACTGCTACAGCCTATGGTTGTACCTGCCAGAGCGGTAGATGTTGACCACTTAACTGTTCTGATACAGAATGAGTCACTGAGAGACACGGTTATCCCAGTGGGGACTGTGTTAGGGCAGCTGTGTCATGCTGATCCGGTGGTGCCCTCCCCAAAGACAGACACAGCGTCAGTGAATGTTCCAACCAAGTTAGATCCCAAGTTGATTCAGTTTGGCGACTCGCCTATACCTCATCAGTGGAAAGAGCGCTTGCGCCAAAAGCTGTGTGAGAGAGCTAGTGTGTTCTCTTTACATGAATGGGATGTTGGCCTGGCCCAAGACGTAGAACATCACATCCGGTTGACGGATCCGAGGCCATTCAGGGAACGTTCAAGACGTCTAGCTCCAGCTGACATTGACGACGTTCGTAAGCATTTGCAAGAGTTATTGAAAGCTGGAATTATTAAAGAATCGCGTAGTCAGTATGCATCTCCTATAGTAGTAGCCAGAAAGAAGAACGGGCGTGTTAGGATGTGTATTGATTACAGGACACTGAACAGCCGTACTCTTCCCGACCAATACACTACTCCACGCATAGATGACGCCTTAGATTGCTTGTCTGGGAGTAAGTGGTTTTCCGTTCTAGATTTACGGAGCGGTTATTACCAGATTGCAATGGCGGATGAAGACAAGGAGAAAACCGCCTTCATCTGTCCTCTTGGATTTTTCCAATTCGAAAGAATGCCACAAGGCATTACTGGAGCACCTGCGACGTTCCAAAGACTAATGGAGAAAGCTGTGGGCGACATGAATCTCCTTCAGGTGTTGGTGTACTTAGATGATCTCATTGTCTTTGGACGTTCGTTAGAAGAGCATGAAGAGCGCCTCCTGCGGGTGTTAGACAGGCTCGAGGAGGTTGGACTGAAACTGTCAATGGACAAATGTCAATTTTGCCAACCACGTGTCAAATATGTGGGGCACATTGTGTCTGCCAATGGCGTTGCCACTGACCCTGACAAAATAGAGGCAGTCGCTAAGTGGCCTAGACCCACAGACCTAAAGTCATTGAGATCTTTCCTTGGGTTCTGTGGGTATTACCGACGCTTCATTGCGAATTACTCCTCCATAGTCAGGCCACTCACCGAACTGACAAAAGGCTATGCGCCCACACAGCGTGGAAAGAAAAAAGACCTGGACAAGACAAAGACCTACTTGAAAGAATCTGAACCATTCAATGAAAGATGGGACCTGTCCTGTACCGATGCTTTCAAGCGCATTATCCAGTGTCTGATCAATGCACCTGTGTTGGCCTTCGCGGATGCCAATAAGTCGTATGTGATGCACACCGATGCCAGCTTCAAAGGACTTGGCGCTGTTCTGTACCAGGAATATCCGGAAGGATTAAGACCTGTGGCATTCGCCAGTAGGAAATTGAGCTCGCCAGAACAGCGTTATCCTGTCCATCAGTTAGAGTTCCTTGCTCTAAAATGGGCAGTGGTAGATAAATTTCATGATTATCTTTACGGAGCCAGGTTTACGGTGCGCACTGATAATAATCCTTTGACATACGTGTTGTCTACTGCTAAGCTCAATGCGACCGGTCATCGGTGGCTTGCTGCTTTGGCCACATATGATTTTGATGTACAGTACAGGCCCGGAAAAGCCAACATAGATGCTGACTTGTTGTCTCGTAACATAGCTGATGTCACCGAGTGTGGTGAATGGGATAGTATGTCACAGAATGTTGTGAAATCCATTTGCAAAAGGGTGCAAGTTGATGTGTTCTCTGGATATGTTGAACAGTTAGGAGCATCACCAGCATGTATCCCTGATGTGTATGCCTTTCCATCGCAGCTACGCTTAAGCTCTCTGGAGCAACTGTCAAAGGCTGATCTGATTGAAGCTCAGAGGAATGATTCTGTGATCAGGCTTGTGATTGAGGCTGTAAAGCAGGGGGTTTGGCCTAGTAACAAGAAGTTAGATCCTGAGATGCTGTTGATGAAGAGGGAGGTAGGCAGACTAGTTATGAAAGATGGACTCTTGTATCGAGTGAGTAAGAAAGCTGCAGAGGAGGCACTACAGCTTGTATTGCCTGCGGAATACAGAGAGTTGGTGTTGCACTCGTTACATGATGACATGGGCCACTTAGGAGTAGAAAGAGTCACTGACCTCCTAAGAGCTAGATTCTACTGGCCGAAAATGGCGAATGATGTGGAGGAATATGTCAGAAACTGTGGACTGTGCATTACCCGCAAAACACCGTGCAAGAAAGCTGCTCCCCTACATCAAATTGTCAGCAGTGGTCCAATGGACCTTGTGTGCATTGACTTTTTGTCAATGGAACCAGATAGCAGTGGCATAAGTAATGTACTGATTGTGACAGACCACTTTACCAGATACGCTCAGGCTTTCCCCGCCAGGAATCAGAAAGCCTTGACCGTGGCAAAGATCCTGGTCGAGAAGTATTTTGTACACTACGGACTGCCCACAAGGATTCACTCAGATCAGGGCAGAGATTTTGAGTCTCGGTTGATAAGAGAGCTTCTGACCATCCTGGGCATACGGAAATCTCGAACGACTCCGTATCATCCCCAAGGGGATCCCCAGCCGGAGCGTTTCAACCGGACCCTGCTCTCGATGCTGGCTACTCTTGGTCAAGAAAAGAAGAGGTCCTGGAGTAGGCATGTAGCATCATTAGTACATGCGTACAATAGTACCAAGAGTGACGCCACGGGATACTCTCCCTATTTGTTGATGTTCGGCAGAGAGGCAAGACTCCCAGTAGACCTGTGCTTCGGAACATCAAGTGATGGGAATGAGGATGCCAACCACTTTCAGTATGTGGCAAACTTGAAGCGTGACCTGCAAAGGGCTTACCAGCTGGCGAGTCAAGCAGCAGACAAGGTCCACCTACGCAACAAGAGAGCCTATGACAAGAAAGTTAGTTTCCAGAACATACAAGAGGGAGATCGGGTTCTGCTGAGAAACTTAGGACTAAAAGGGAAGCACAAGCTTGAGAGTCGATGGAGTTCACTGCCTCATGTGGTTGAGGGAAAACTGCCAAACTTGCCTGTTTACCGTGTGAGGCCTGAGGGAGGCAGAAATGTTAGGACCATCCATCGCGATCACCTGCTACCTATTGGACATGCAGTGAGAATGCCAGAGGATCAAGCATGTGATGAAGCCCCTGCGAGACCGAGAACCCGGTCAACAAGAAGGAAACCAAGACCGAAGATGACAACACAACATGAAGAGGTCCAAGAGACAACAGATTCATCTGATGTGGAGTATGACCGACCACACAGGCCGTACAGAGAGTATGTGGACCGCCTTCTGGAAAGGAAAGAAATCTCTGATAGAGTTCCTGAGAGCTCCGGTGATGAAGATGGCAGAGACCCCAGTCCTGATCTTCCAGCCGTGGAGTGTGAACCAGACAGAAATGAAGCGGAAAGTCATGAAGTCACAGATACGGAACGCTCTGACTCTGAAACAGACCTGGATGTTGTGAGAACCCCTGTCTGTGCACCAAAAGAGAGACTGAGCTCCAAACCAAGAGTAGATAGAATACTTAGACCAAGAACAACAGAGAAAAGACAAGTAAAACCAGTTCTGAGACTTACTTATGATGAACCTGGTAAAGCCAGCGAGCAACCAATAACAATAGTTCATAGAGGCATTATCATTAAGTTAGGTAAAAACTAAGTTAGGTTAAAAACTCCCTTAGTGCATATAAAAAGGCTTAATACTTTAAAACAGGATTTAGAGTTAAGGTGTTAAGATGTTTTAGTGTCTGATGAGGACATCTAGACGTTTAGTAAGGGGAGGATGTAACCCTATAGAATTTTGGTTATACGTTTTGTTTTCATGTTTGTTTATTTACATGGAATGTGAATTCAATATGATCATAATGCAAATGTTAAAATGAATACTAATTCATAAAGTTATTATTGTCATGTTAAAATGTAAAAATGTGATAAATAAGAAAATAAGGTTACCTGCAAGAATAAATAAATAAGTTAGTTTAATTTACTTACCTTTGATATGAATCCAATCAGCATCCGGGGTGAGAGGTCAGGTTGGAGTAGGAAGTGAGGAGAGAAGAAGACACGAGTGTGAGAAGCTGCGCAGTCTAGCTGCCAGTAGAAAATATTAGAAAAGCACGACGTATAAAGTGAATATTAGTATATGCAGGTAGATGAACAGACCGTGAATCTTTTATGTGTATACTATTGTTCTTTGACGTTACTATTACCGGACTTATTATCGTGTTAACGTGGAGAGACTTGTGAATTCCAACACGGAATTCCCGCGAGTGGAAAGAGCTAGTCAGCCAGATTTAGCTCGACTGGACTGAGAGACTGCTAACGAGAGACCTGCCCGGCCACTCGTCTTGGTGGCTTTCACGGACGCCCTCGCTTATTGAAGCTACAGCCTCCGTCAGGAGAGACGTCGCCCATCCGTATCACCAGCCTCACGCTGCGTGGTGAAAGAAGGGGAGCGGACATCTTGCCCGACTGTGAGTTGTGTTTATTTTTGTTGCGCCACGCGCGAAGCAGCCATTTTGGTTTTTGGCTTCCACGAACCCAAGCCTCGATACAGGCCTGCACCTCGAACTCCTAAAACTAGTTGGGTACCCATTCATATTTAGTTAGCTTTTGCCGGCTATAGGTTTTGGTTATATTCTGCCTACTGATTTATGTGCATTGTTTACGGTGCTAGTTGAATGTGTGCATTCTACATTTGAAAAGTAAATAGTGAAACGTATTTGTGTTTGCCTTGTGAATAATTAATGTTGATATTTGATAGTTTAATGGTTCAATGACTTTAAAAAGTGGTTATTGCATATCTCATTGCTAAGGGTCTGTTTAAGAGATTAAGTACATTCACACAGGATTTACTTTTGGTTAACTTTATTTGAATACTAGCTTACATTTAAATACTAGTACATGCTTTATTAGTGTAATTAAGTGTAAAAGCTTTATTATTGTGTTAGTACATTAAAAATAGTGTTAATTACCTAGTTACACACAGTATTGATTAAACCTTATATTCACAGTTTGTAAGTAAGAATTCGGGGAGCGCACTCCAATTAACAGCCAGACAGCTAGGGGGCGCTACACTTTGAAACGCAATGCTCGGCTCATCAATGTCAGTTTTAGAATGTTTAGGTACATGTATTTTGACCAATCAGATTCGTCTAAGAACGTAACAACAAAGGTTGAACTTAGAAACGAGATAGAATGTTTTGGATTTATTATTATGGTCTGAGCGTTGCATGATGCTTGCTGCTGCCGCTGGCTAGTGTGATCTCTGCCTAACACTGTAGAAACGTTTAAAGATGGAAACAGAGGCTGGAGGTGAAGTTTTCTCTTTTGGCGGTTGTTTTATTTGCCTATTTCTCACAGCTCACTCTCAATTCATTCTCTTCAACTCTGACTAAACTTTACTAAACGTCTCAGAATCTCCTTCAGCGACCCCACCCCTTATTAGATATTGACCTATCTAGACCCATAATTATCTCCCTCTGGACACTCCCCCCTTTCTCTATACAATCAGCCAGGACTGGTATGGGCCTAGCTCACCATGTTCTGACAGACTCCATCTTGGCTCAAACCCCACCATGTTCTGACAGACTCCATCTTGGCTCAAACCCCACCATGTTCTAACAGACTCCATCTTGGCACAATGCCCTCCATGTTCTGACAGACTCCATCTTGGCTCAAACCCCACCATGTTCTGTCAGACTCTATCTTGGCACAATGTCCACCATGTTATGCCGGTGTCCATCTTGGCTCCTGTTGCATGTGATGTGAGTCACCCTCTCATTAGACTCAGCATGGGAAAAGTGCCCTCATGACTCATGAGCTGACGGGACTGAGTGACCACATCGCTGGATGGCTTGTCCTGCACTTTCACTCTCTCAGAGGCCGCTGCCATCGGACACCTCAGGCCACTGATCAGGTTACGGCGAATGCTGGGCTTCTCAGAAAAAGTACCGGAGACCACACCACACCACACCACGCTACACTACCACTTCATCTGAGCATCATCTCAAGGAGCGTATGAGTGATACGCAGAAGATTGATTCCGAGTACAGTGTGTGTTTGTGTGTGTATTCCGCGGACCCATATCATGTTGTTGTTGGTGTGTGTGTATTGCGCGGACCCATATCATGTTGTTGTTGGTGTGTGCATACTGCTCGGCCCCATATCATGTTGTTGTTGTTGTTGTTGGTCAGCTCAGGTATTGGTCAGTGATGGGAATCCTGTCCAGTGGTCAGCTGATGGACTCGCATCACTGGGCATGATCATCATGATGATGTAATCCGAAGTTCTGATGTAATCTGGAACTCTCGCACTGGCTGTAGCTCTGAGCGATGCATATAATCCAATTTTGGGGTGCGCTGTGCAATACGTGGGGATTTATTGGTGGTAATGCGGATCGGTTGTGAACTTGTACTGGAGAAAGACTTTGGCCCAAACCCTGGAGTGTACAAGCACAAGGCTGTGTCTCTCTCTCTCTCTGTGTGTGTGTGTGTGTGTGTGTGTGTGTGTGTGTTCGGTGGTAGTTTATCTGCCTATTTGTGGCCTCTCTGTGCATGTGGCTCTGTGGTTCTGGCAGCCTGGCTTCCACGAGCTGAGGGGCTGAGGGGCTGAGCTGCACTGTGTGGATGCAGGAGCCGCTGGAGGAACTCTCCTTCTGCGAAAAACACCAGCCAGAGAGTGGGATCAGCAGATCAATATCACTAGGCCATGTTACAGTAAAGCCAGCAGGCCTTCGCCGTCTTCTCCTATTACCCTCTCCAGCCCTGAGGACTTGCGTGAGAAAGTGACGTGGACCTGATTACCGTCAGGCCTATTCATCGCCTGTGGTTCTTTGCATAGGATTTCCCTCTCTCTATACTCCCCACTCGGAAGGCCTGTTCTGTGGATGCAGGAAGGAGGATCAGGTTTCCGGGTCTCTTCGTCAGAAGTTCTGGCTCCATTACAGGAAGGCACGTCAGCATTTGCAGGGTTTACATTACTGATATGGAGCCTAATTTGTGTGTGACGTACATATTGTTTACAGTAAGTCCTTTTTAACGGCTCATTTGAACCATTTACAAGACAGACACACACATGGATATACACACACACACACACACACACACATACATATAGGGCAGAGCTACTTAACAAAAGAACACTTTGAGAGTGCTCTTGTGAGTGTGCATGTGTGTGTGCGTATGTGTGTGTGTGTGTGTGTGTGTGTGTGCGTGTGCGTGTGTGTTAGTGTTAATGTGTCGCTGCCAACCCACAGGACCAACACAGTAGCAGTAGCAGTAGCAGATCTGACCAGAAGTGTTTGCCTCCGGTCAGACATATCTGTCCTCCACCAGTCAGACCTACAGTATCTGTCCTCCACCGGTCAGACCTACAGTACAGTATCTGTCCTCCACCGGTCAGACCTATCTGTCCTCCACTGGTCAGAGCTATCTGTCCTCTGCCGCTCGCTAACGGTCCCCTCCGCGGCCACGACCCCTCATTGGCCCGGTTTGCAGCTCCTCGGTCTACGCGCACTGACTGACCGACTTTATCCCGCTCGGACCGGGTGGGTCTGGATCAACACTCCACAACTCCGCAAGTACGCGTGGGAGGAACAGGAGGATAACTGAGAGAGAGAGAGAGGGAGAGAGAGGGAGGGAGTAAGCAAGCACACATGGAGGAACAAACCTCGGCCCCTTCATTCCTCTGTGATGTATCCGGTCATACGAGGCCAAGTGGACAACGGGGATTTGCTCGCACCGATTCGACTCGCCATGCGGAGAGAGAAGCACACTGTTTACTTCCCTCCCGCGCGACGGCAGGAATCAATCTCTCCTGTTTACATCTCTATTTTGGAGCAGAAGATCAAAAACAAACAGTAAACAAGCCAAAGAGAGGGGGGTCCGGGGAGAAGACACTGACATCCCAAAATGTAGGGGCAACATTGGAGAGAGAGAGAGAGAGAGAGAGAGAGAGAGAGAGACAGAGAGACAGAGAGGACAGAGAACATCCCAGAACCACTGGAGGCAAAGTTAGGGCAGCATCAGACAGAGAGAGAGAGAAAAGAAAGAGAGAGAGAGGGGGGGAGAGGATGGAGGACAAGACGGGAACGGGGCCATTTGTTTCGTGTTGTTTTAACGAGGTTTACTCAGAGACGGCTGGTTGCCAGGGCGATGGTGCAGGGGATGGGTTGCAGATGCTGCCGAGGCACTGAGACCTGACTCACCATTTGGACCCGGAGCGGGCTGGGATGTGGATGCTACGGGCCGTCCGAGCGGGTCCGCGCGGGGGGGGAGGGGGGTTGTGGGGGTGAATCACAGAGGAAACCCCTCGCAGAGAAGATGAGGTGCAGGAGACACGAGGACACACACACACACTCACACACACACACATGCTAGCTTTTATTCTTACATAATGCACGCCAAACACACATTAATTTCGCAATGACACATGCACGCACATGCACGCACACAAACACACACATACGCAAACACACACACACACACACACACACATTAAAGTTTGGGCACTGGTGTACCACTCTCTCTTTGTGAATGTTACACACCATACACCATGCTACCAGAGACACTTATATACTGTATGAGGAGACACTGCACTGGAAAAATCGCCCATTGAAAAGCATGGGGTAACTTCGTAACGCGAAAGATGGCGGTTGTTTACACCGGTTTGCTATGGTTTGCACATGTCCCGCCTCTTCCAGTGCCGTTGCTCCAATCATTTGGTCGATCCTTGGCGGTCACGCCTTTTGAAAGCTGCGTCGTGAAGAATAGAGCATGCACAGTCCAAAATTACCAGTAAGAAAAAGGCTTTTTAAGCGTTAATTTGATACAAAACCACCAAACCTTTTCAGTGATTTTAGTCTGATTTTCATCGTGATTTCAAACATGTGATTTTTATGTCTCTTACACCTCGGAACATGGACATCCAGCTCTCTCCCCATTCATTTAGATAGAGCCTGGTCTTGTTCCGGTCAAAGTCGCTGCCCGACCCCATGGCCAATATGGCTGCCGAGTGACGTGACTTGCTTTAAAAAGACTTTGATGCTACATACACTCATTAAACATCAGATGTTGTCTCATGGTTTATGGTTTCTTCAACAATCTTCACTTACCACATATCATTAACTCCAAATATAATTTGATTGATAGCCTATTGGAGACTATTGCTCCTCTTCCGATCTCCCACTGAAGAGCTTGAGAGGATGTTGTATTTTAATGACTCTCTCCAAGAATAGACAACCCATTATTTATTGAGTCCTCTCAGTCAGCTTAAGTGCATCTGATTAACATTAGGTTTAACATTAGGCTGCTCTGAGTTATCAGAAGGGCATCGGAAGAAGAGGCCATCATCGCCTGCTCCTGTGTGTGCTGACCACAGGGCTGTAGAGGCGAACCGCAGGCCACATGACAGCACCGGATCCTGATAGGCCCACCTTTCTCCATGAAGCACGCACCGCATCTCTACTGTGAAAAGGCATCTCTCGGGACCTGTGGTCCAGTGAGGAAATACGACGCATAGCCGGGGGGGTGTCACCCCACAACTGCACCTGCCGGGGCCCACATGTCCGAGGAGGACCTCTGCAAATGTCAGCTCTTGTTATACAGCCACACACGTCCAGAAATGACATTACTTATGGCCGTTAAATATTTACAACATGTGACAGTTCTGACAGAGCATGGGCCGCACCGTGGAGTGGAAGGGAGAGATAAAACACTTTGTAAATAAACATGCGGCCGCACAGCTGGGGCCGTATCTTCCAGAGATAAGAGACGAATGTTGAATGAAATATGAAGAGAAGATAAACTCAGTCTATTTAGACATGACGGATGCCTAGGGAGAGGGTAGACATGGTTTCCTCTGCTGTGGAATGTTGGCTTATGACACAGACAGCATGATAACCTGTAAGGGTTTTTTTAATGAAAAAAAAACATACAGTTCTGGAATGCCCTTAAAAAGCATGACCTGCAAAGACCCAGTGTAAGCTGAGGTCTACTGCTCCATATACGACCACTGAAAGCAAACGCTTCTGACTGCTGTACTTTGTTACTTGCAAATAAATATTTCATCAAAATACAATGAAGGTGTATCTCTTGGCAAAAAAGTCTCACACTCCCTGAAGAGCAATCCATAGCATTGCTAGGCGTTTTGGCATCAGAAATAGATGTCCACTGGCCTTGTCAAATGTTGGGGCAGGATACTGGTGCCATGTTGACCTAACGGGACAATTTCATCTTGCTGTTCTGCTGTACGCTGTATGTGTCATTTTCTTTATAAATGGCTTAGAACTGGATGGGTCAAATGTTTCTTTAATCGAATAAAGACAAAACAGAAGAGGAGATTTATGTTAGTAAACATCTTGGTTCTCAGGCTATGAAAAACAAATAAGGCAATCTTGGCAAAAACACCAAACAGTCTTTCATGATGTTAAAACAATCTAGCCATGACCAAAGCTTTGGTGTCCCAAAAAAGAGAAGCTTATCCATGTTTTAATGTGTGGTAGTGTAGATGACTGGAACAGCTAGCTCATTCAGATTACTGGTACTACAGAAACCAGGGCGCGTTTCTCTTAAAGAGGAACTATGCAGGATTGGCGATTTCATCTCTGGTTTCGGTTTCGTTGTTTGTTTTCGCTCGTTTTATGCTTGCATTTTCTCTGCAGAGCTTCCCCAACAGCTTTAGCGTGTATTTTTATACCTGTATAGGCTATATTTAAATATATAAATTGCAAGCGTGGTTCTTCATCTCAGACTTCCAGATGTAAACAAAGAGCGATCGTCTCCTGCAGAAAGTTGCATAGGGTCTCTTTAAAATCATTACTTTCAGCTAGCCACAGAATAGATTGAAAAATGCTGCTTTTATGTTTTGCGGTTAGATATCATGAATTGTCTCCTCTCTTTTGGTCACCATTTTGTTTTCAATTGATTTCCACTTTATTTTTCTTTTGAGTGTCTTTTGCTTTTTTTTATAGCACATTGAGTTGCCTCTGTGTGTGAAACTTTCCAGAAGAAAGAAAAACTGCTACATAAAAAAAACACCATGAATATTAGAATTTTAGTGCAGACACAAAATAGACAGAAAACTGATTTTCAGAGTTATTGTAATTTATTTTCATAGTCCCATAGAGACAAATTCAGGAATGTTGCTTATGTACAACTGCCGTAATGTTCTAAGCAAATGCCCCCAGAATCAACTGTTTACAGAAATAAATAAAAAAAGACATACATTCTATTTAAAAACAAATTGCATATTCATGAGAACAGTCCACCACAAGAGTGATAATATGCTACATTTTTCATCAATCCATATAGCAGACCAACAGAGCTCACTGCACCGACCTCAGGACTTTGTACGCCCCCTATTGATGGATTAATGCAAATGCACACATAGTGCTCTGTTCTTCCAGAGAGACACAATAATAATACTCCGTCTTTGAGCTCTGAGGGCAGATGTGGTAAGGGCGGATGTGGTCAAATTCAGCAGCGGAGCAAAGTGTGCATTTGAACACAATTGCAATTACCTCAGTCCCACAAAAAAAACAACACACACACACACACACACACACACACACACACACACACACACACACACACACACACACACACACACACACACACACACACACACACACACACACACACACACACACACACACACACACACACACACACACACACACACACACACACACACACACACACACACACACACACACACACGGTCTCTCGCACGCACACACACATGCACGCAATGGTGATCACCTAAATCTGACACATAAATAAAGTAGACCTTCTCTAAACATAGGCCTCTGAATATCTTATCAAGGCTGCCAAGGCTTCGCTGTGGTGCCAGCATTCAGTTCCACAATCATCTTGTACTTGCTCAGTCCTGATTAAACAGACCATGGTTGTAAGGAATAAAATACAAACTGGCTGACACTGAAAAAGATGCATGGTGTGTAGGCGACATCACACCAGCGTGTGAAACTCTGGTCGTGCCAGCGGTTGTTTCTGTGAGGGCCGGGTTCAGAGAGTGCCTCAGTGGCTGTCGGGGAGTCCGAGTTACTGAGTCTTCTTCTGGCTCTGGTGTCGAGCCACTTTCCTCTTCAGCTGCAGCGTCTTCAACTCAGTCATGGTGCAGAAGGTGCGATACACCCACACAGCCTGGACACACACACACACACACACACACACACACACACACACACACACACACAGCTCATAAGGGGTTTTAACTGACAATATACTAAAACATTATCCTGCACAAGCATTTAAATCAGAGCTTTGGAGGGAGAGAACTGAGGAAGGTAAGTAACCACTACCCGTACTAAACTAAAACCAAACTCACCACAATGATGATGGTATTGAACAGAAGAGGGACTGAATAGACCAAAGAGATGAACATTCCTTTGGAGTCGAAATACTGGAACTTGGAGAACAAGCTAAAGTAGAACAGCACAGGGAATTATAAGTGTATTTTGAGACTGTGGAAGAGGGTTTCATAACTGACTGTTTAGACACTCACCTCCAATTCATAGCTGCAAACTCATTCAGATACTCTGCACTGGCTACCATTCCAACTGTGTCAAATTGGAATACAGGTTAAATTCAGAGCACAAACTCAGGTTTACAAACAAAATTAGTTTTTAATTCAATTTCAAATCAGGGTAATGGTAGATTTCATAAAGTTCACCATATCATTAACCGCTTAGTAGTGGGGTGGGTTTACGGAGTGGGCAGGAAACACCAGCTAATAAATCAAAATGTCATACTTTCAGACACTCATCATGGTAATTCGGAGACAGTAATAGTCGGGAGATTGACTTACCCATCATTAAGAACAGACATATCTGAAGACGGTAGTATTTGCAGGTAAACAGAGTGGCGATAAAACAAAATGCGTGGAACGCGAGGAGACCCATCAGCCATGGCTCAGTCCACTGGATCTGAGGCAGAAATGAAGCGGAAATGAATATGTGACATAGAAAGTAGCTTAACATTATGTCAGGATATACATATTAGGAAGGTAATGTCCGCAACACTGATAAATTGCTCCCGTTTAATGAAAAGATGCAAGATGGCCTGATGAAGACCCAGTAGGGTCGAAATGTTGCATCTTTTCATTAAACGGGAGCATATGTATCAGTGTTGCGGACATTACATTCCTTCCTAAGTTACTCTCCATTAGTCCTGCACCTGCAAGGTGGGATGTGCACACAGCTACTTTTCTTGAACGTCACGATATACACATGTTAACTTAGCCTGCTCACAAAAAACAACGTTCAATAAAAACAGATAGGCATACTTAACTAAACTAACGATAGACTACTGCTCTAGACAAGTTGGCAACACAACAAGTAGCCTACTGTTCGTCCACGGTCCACTGGTTTTAACATTCATTTTCGAATATCTAAGAACTAAGCTGGTCTAAGATCAATATCATCTTGCCATATAGCCTACCTTCATTTCAACAACAACATAAATGCCACGTACATTGTAGCCTGTCGGCCCAAATGTACAAACCAAGCCCAAAGCCTTATGGCTTTGACCAAGCCATACGGGACGGGGACATACATCTAGCATAGTGTGCACTTACAGTTTGCAGGAATGTCCATATAGACGTGACCCTTAAGTTGCTGAAGGCATCAAAGGGAGCAGAGCTCATATTTTGTGCTTTAGATTCTGTCATTTTACAAAGACGACTGATGTGCGACGATCCTGAGATTCCAAGATTGCTTCCTACTTCCGTATTCTTCCTCGTCAAGTGAATGCTGACTTTCCCGTGAAGTGGTATTTACTGCCACCCATAGGAGGTTTCACAGTACTACACAGTTGAAATCAGAGCCTACTCAAAACCTCTCTTTGACAAGCACGAGCATTAGACAACCACGTACAGATACTATAATCCATAACATATCTGTAATTTCTCTGAGTTTCAAATTAAATTCTTCAGGACAACATTTAAATAAAGTCAAAATTACATATTATGTGCAACCAGCTCTGATTGGCAAGGAATATTGATAGGCGGGGCACAGATGATGACATTGTTGTTTGACGTTGCACGCGCGGGAATGGACGAGAGGACGGCCGGACAACTGGATTCCTACCGAGTAAACTCTTGTGTAGCTGCTACCTGAAATCTGGTTTACGGCATAACGGCAGGAATATTTTTTCTGAACTTTGATGAGAGTAAGTTTATATCAATATTGAGAAGGCCTAACGTTGCGGTTAGTCAATGTCAGCTAGTTAACGTCATAACATACATCGGCTAGTGCAGTTAACGTTAGCTAAGTCGGCTAATGTTCGGTATATCGGCAAACAAAAAAGTGTCAAACAAACAGTCATGTTAACTGTCACAGGATAATTGGTTCCTAGTTAAACCTCATGGTATGGTATTATAGGTTTGCTTTCTGTAAGTTAACTAACCAAGTCTAAAAGTTACGCGTGTGACGCTGCCTGATTTCCATGGTAAACTACCATGGAAAGTCTCCAATGCTACGCATTGGAGACTTGCCATTATGTTGTTATGTAACGGTATGCATTTCACAATAGTGTATGTCTACAAGTACGTTACGTTTAGACAAACTCATTTTTGCTTATGTGTTGAAGTTGTTTGTTTGCTGGCTTAGGTTGCCAGTGCACGTCATGATGGTTTGCGGTGGCATAGTTGACGTTGTCTTAGCAGCTACCCCAGTTGTTGTTGGGGCACCGCTGGCAGGGGAATTTTCCGGAGAAACGAAACATTAACTTAGCTCAGATCAGAACAACAACTGAATTGTCAACTTTAACATTAATCAAATAACGCACCAACTCTCACCAACAGAGCAATTTGCGTAAAGATGTCCAAACGAAAGAGTCAGTGCACAGGAGAGAGCCAACACAAAAGGTCACGGTCTTCTCAGCCAGAAGTAGACGACGACGAAGACTTGGAGTTTCCAACAATTTCTCAACTTGAAGCCGACCCAGTGTCTTCAGTCTCCGTATGTCTTTAAAACGAAGCAACTGTGCGAATTACATTACATTACATGTCATATACTGTTTGCACTCTGTCGACTGTATTTTTGACGTAAATCTACTTGTTTGTTTAGACGACGGGAGATGTGGGCATTATAGAGAGCATCACACTGAAAAACTTCATGTGCCACGCACATCTTGGCCCCTTCACGTTCGGGCCTAATGTCAATTTTGTAGTTGGGAACAATGGAAGTGAGTAAGGCCTTCTCTTCATCTGCTCTTTATCTCATGTTTGTCTTCTAACCCTCACATGCGCTTCTGTCATGTCAGACACGGGATTGTAAATAGCCTAATTGTGTGATTTTCATGTACAGGGTTTTAGTACCATGTTGAGTTAATGGGCTAATGTGTGTTAGCTGTTGCAAGGCACTTTGCAGAAGGGCAATCATTCAATTCAAGACATGGGATTTTCTGTGGCATTGAACAGAGTAGTCCTAGTAGAGATGTTGGAAATATAGATACATCTCTGCTCCAGTGTGAATGTAGACACATTTTCTATTATTAACATTGCACCCTAATGGCTTAATTGTGGAATTGAAAATGTCTTATTTTCTGTTAGTGGACCAATGTATGTGTTATTGTATCAATGTAGGCCTACGTGCCAATGCATCTCGGTACCATGATTGGTGATTTAACTAGGCCATAGATTACGTACACGATAAACTCTCTGTGGGCTTGTTTCTTTCCGGTAGAGCCAGGTGTGTTTGAACCTGCCACTATTGTTAATGTAATTAGTGTCTACACTGATCCGGTTGGGTGTTGCTCCTAGTGAATCAGCACGTTGCGGTAAAGATGGATTTATCCATTTGTTAAAATTGTTATCATTTGGCAAACAAGGTATTCAGTGTTGGCGTCAAGATTTGAGTAGGCGAATATAACAGAAAATGCCGTTGCAACACAGTTGCAGCTCCACCGGAAATAAATGAGCTTCTGGAAGAGCCTTTCCTGCCCGTAGCCTATTGGCCACTGGTAAGACCCAGAGTGGTACAGTAGAGAACACGGACACTCCCATAAGAAACTGGGAAAATATGGCAGCGCTTTCCCATGCCAGTTTTCAGATTATGGGAGTTTTAGAACTTTAAGCAGCCAATCTTTTGGTCAGTAGTCAAAACATTGGCTGGGTAGTATTTGTCCGTTCATTTCTGTGTGTGTGTGTGTCCATGGCTGGGTAGGATGTGTCCATCCATTTCTGTGTGTGTGTGCTCATGTTGATTTTGAGGTGTGTGTCGTCCTCAGGTGGGAAGAGTGCTGTGCTCACGGCCCTTATTGTGGCCCTGGGGGGGAATGCTCAGACCACCAGCAGAGGCTCTTCTCTAAAATGCTTCGTCAAGGAGGGAGAAAGGTGAGTAAAATGGCAGGGATGTTCTGTTGCCCTGTCGCAGTGGGCAGCAGTAACTGACTAACTGAATCCAAGAACAAGCCTTCATTCTGAAAATCAAAGGCAAAGTCAGCTTGTGCATCGTTGTTTTTGTTCACCTAAATGATCTTATCTGTCTGTCCTGTTAATGGTGTAGTAGAATGTGAGCTCATCTTCTAGGTGTGTAGTATTTATCTTACTGATTATGGTATATAGAATAAGTAATATGCAACTCCAGTAAATATTATGTACTATATTCTGCCAAATCCCATAACCATAACTGTAATCATCAGCCATAATGTTTCTGCTAGGTGTGTTTGTGCGTGTGTGTGTGTGTTTTTCTGACAGTATCTAGAGTGTCAGCTGTGTCTCTTAAAACACACATGTCTCTGTTCCCAGCTCTGCGGAAGTGTCCATCACGATTAAAAACCGGGGGAATGACGCCTTTAAGCCCGAGGTCTATGGCCAGTCCATCATTCTGGACCTGCGCATCTCCAGTGAAGGCCTCAGGACGTATAAACTCCGCAGTAAAACCGGTAAGGGACGCTATGCCCAGACACAGTCCATGAGCACCTCAGTACTTGTATAGGCATGCAAACACCTCACCTTTCGGTGAAATTCGCCGTTTTCAATCAAAATTAGGTGACTTACATGATTCATGCAGATCTGATGTGAAAATAACGTGAATTGAATTTACAGCCGAGTTTAAAAATCACACGCAGACGCGAATGCATCTTGAGGTGTTTCCAGAGCCGCAATTAAAACTCCTCGTGTCTGATCAGCAACGAATGCGTGAATGTAGCCCCTGTGTGTTTAATAAACATCAGTGGAAGCTAATTGTTGCCACAGACCCAACGTGAGCAGAACATGCTAGCTCAGTATAGCCTCCCTGTGTGAGCATTGAGCATAGACATACTGAGTTCTTTTGATGAAGAAGAGTTCCCCTTTCTATCAGTTTCCAATGTATCCAGTACCCAAGTGCATTTGAAAAAGGGTCATCATTTGGGGACATCATTTGTCTAATAGAGGCAGGGTAGGTACTGTTACAGAAACGGGATGTTTTACCCCCAAGTGCTTTGGACTCTCTGACCAGAGGGCAGTAGTTTGAAGAGGTACTGTACCATCAAGTACTTTTCGGGCTTTATGGCTGGTCCGAGAGGCATAGATGGAAGCTACAGATTGGGTGGCATGATTTTAGATGCCGAACGCACCACCTTCTCCAACTGCTTCCTCCAGCGCTTAAGTTATAGAAGATGTGTGAACTACGTGTGGGCCAACTTGAAGCAAAACGTATTTTTTTATACCAGGTCAGTTGATTTCCTCGAAGAAGGAGGAGCTGATCGCTATACTGGATTACTTCAACATACAGGTACTCAGGGATGAGCCTTACCAATGCTATTGTTATATTGCTATATCACATCTGTCTAGTGTGATGCTGTTTCCTGTTAACTGATTGCACTTCCTGTTGATCATTGTGTCCAGGTGGACAACCCCGTGTCCATTCTAACTCAGGAGATGAGCAAGCACTTCCTGCATTCTAAAGGGGAGACGGATAAATACAAGGTACTGTAGAGCCTGAACTCTTAGACCGTGAGCCAGGGCCTCAAATTATGGAAACCGTTACCGAAAAGGTGGCAAAGGCTACCATACCTTTTCTGAAAGCCTGAAATCTCAGCTGTTCAATGATGTATGATGGCCATCTGACAAGAGTAGCTGTTTTGAGTTATGACACATAATGTAAACTAAGGTTAAAGAAATAATGTGTATAAATCAAGCAGAACACGGGAATATTTTATTTTGTTATGTTTGGTATCATTTTAAAGGGGAGACTCTGAGCTTTCATTTAAATCCTTTTGTGAACATTTTGGATAAGTACAGCCAACCCTGGAGCTCTTCAAACCTTTAATCACACACATTTCCCTACCATTTCCCTGCCATTTTTTGTCTTTTAATCCTGTGGCACCTGGGAGCATCAGAGAAACAAAATCCAAACACTGAAATACTGGCATGACCCTAAGGATTCAGGAAATGTATCATTTACCCATATTATCTGATTTGGAGGGGGTAATTTACAGTCTTGTATCAGAGATGGCGTTTTTTCAAAGACATAAACAGTAGTGTACTATTACCCTTGGCTAATTTGTTGATATGTCGAGTTGAAAGTCTGATGTAAATATATTTTAGATAATAATTATTGATACAGATAATTTTGAAAAAGTTGTTATTCAGCATTCTCAGCATTTTTAGATAGTTAAAAAGGTCCTTAATACATATCCATCACATATCATTTATATCAGGTCCCCACTTTCTTGGAATTTACATTAAAAAATGAATGCCTTGTTCTCAGGCAAGAAAATACACGTATATACAGGCTGCGATACTGTAAGTGCATTTGCAGGCCAAGTGTCAGCCCTAAAACTTTTTCAGAAGAATGAAAACTTCTGTGAGACCTTTCAGAAGGTTGGGGCAGACTGGGCAATGACACCTGAGTTGTATGCATCCTTAAAGGAGTTCACATGTCAAATGTACAGCTCCAAGTCCAGAATCACCAACATCAATGAAATGAAGTATGCACTTTTTTTGTGCAAAGAAAGGCGTAGAATCCTGGCAGTTAACTCCATGCTCGGATTCTCTCAGGAAGCACGGTCTCAGAGCTAACTATCAAGGTGCTATCTGGAGAAGATGCCTCGAGAACAACCCTGAAGTTCCTTCCCCAGTTGAGCATGGGTGGTCTAGACTGGACCAAGATGGTGACTTACAGCTCTCCATAGACTGGTTCAATGTCTCCATTGGTCCACAAGCAGTACTTGAGTTTCTGTCCTGCTCATGCAAGAGGGACTGTGTCACTCCTCATGTCAGTGTGTTGCACCGTATAACAACTTTTTCAAAATTATCTGTATCAATAATTATTATTTCAAATATATTTACCTCAGATTTTCAACTCGACATATCAACAAATTAACCTTAAGGGTAATAGTACGCTACTGTACGCTTATGTCTTTGAAAAAACGCCATGTCTGATATAAGACGGAAAATCATCCCCTCCAAATCAGATAATATGGGTAAATGATACATTTTCTGAATCCTTAGGGTCATGCCAGTATTTCAGTGTTTGGATTTTGTTTCTCTGATGCTCCCAGGTGGCACAGGATTAAAAGACAAAAGATGGCAGGGAAATGGCAGGAAAATGTGTGTGATTAAAGGTTTGAAGAGCTCCAGGGTTGGCTGTACTTATCCAAAATGTTCACAAAAGGATTTAAATGAAAGCTCAGAGTCTCCCCTTTAAAATGATACCAAACATAACAAAATACAATATTTCAGTGTTCTGCTTGATTTATACGCATTATTTCTTCAACCTTAGTTTACATTATGCATCATAACTCAAAACAGCTACTTTTGTCAGATGGCCATCATACATCATTGAAAAGCTGAGATTCCAGGCTTTCAGAAAAGGTATGGTAGCCTTTGCCACTTTTTCGGTAACGACCAACCCCTCTGGCTCACGGACTATCTAGCCAACACTTTTATTGGTTGAACTGTGGGAGTGTCATAACCTAGCCAACACTTTTACTGGTTGAACAGTGGGAGTGTCATAAGCTAGGTTCACACCACACGTGTCAATGCTCAATTCAGTTTTTTTTTTTTGCAACATTTTTGTGATTTTGTGTGTGTCTTCATTTTGTCCTTGTTAAATGTGGTAGCAAGAAATGAACACACACACACACACACACACACACACACACACACACACACACACACAGCACACAGCTGGCCCGATTGTGACTGACTGACCACCTTTGTAGTTCTCTTCCATTTCCACTGTGTGATGCCATAATCCACACTCGAGGCTGCTCCCAACTTCCCTGCTGCTCCAGTGAGATGTTTGGAATAACTTCCACTGGCACAAATGCCTATTAAAGGTTGTGTTGTAGTTCTTTATGAAAGCACAGTCTTTATGAAAGCACTAGCTGATGAACTGCGTGTGTTTTAGTTCTTCATGAAGGTACAGTCTGGCTGATTAACTGGTTGTGTTAAGTTCTTTATGAAGGCATGATGAACTGGTTGTGTTTTACAGTAATTTCTCGCATGTAAGCCGCATTGTGTATAAGCCGCTGGACAGTCTTTTATGCAAGTTAAAAGAAACAAAACCATATTAACTGCCCCCCTGTATTAACCTCATAGCGGAAGAAATTTAGCAAAATCAATGTATAAGCCGTGGCTAATAGGCAGGAATTACGGTACAGTAGTTCTTTATGAAGGTACAGTCTAGCTGATGAGCTGGTTGTGTTGTAGTTCTTTATGAAGGTACAGTCTAGCTGATGAGCTGGTTGTGTTGTAGTTCTTTATGAAGGTACAGTCTAGCTGATGAGCTGGTTGTGTTGTAGTTCTTTATGAAGGTACAGTCTAGCTGATGAGCTGGTTGTGTTGTAGTTCTTTATGAAGGTACAGTCTAGCTGATGAGCTGGTTGTGTTGTAGTTCTTTATGAAGGTACAGTCTAGCTGATGAGCTGGTTGTGTTGTAGTTCTTTATGAAGGTACAGTCTAGCTGATGAGCTGGTTGTGTTGTAGTTCTTCATGAAGGTACAGTCTAGCTGATGAGCTGGTTGTGTTGTAGTTCTTCATGAAGGTACAGTCTAGCTGATGAGCTCGTTGTGTTGTAGTTCTTTATGAAGGTACAGTCTAGCTGATGAGCTGGTTGTGTTGTAGTTCTTCATGAAGGCCACCCAGCTGGAGCAGATGAACGAGGACTATGACTACATCATCAAGACCCAGGGGCTCACCCAGAACACAGTGGATCAGCATGAGGAGGTGAGACCCTGATGCACAAATCTTTTTTTCACAAAAAACGTTTTCTTTTTTATATATTTTTTGGGCGTTTTATGCTTTTATTTATGGTAACAGTGGAGAGAGACAGGAAGTGAATGGGAGAGAGAGTGGGGGTGGGATACGGAAAGGATCACGGGGCGGGAGTCGAACCCGGGTCGCCGGCGTGTGATGCAGGTGCCCCGGCCAGTTGCGCCACAGCTGGGGCCACAAATGTCCTATATCACTTACTGTAGCATCAAGTCAGAAAGACACCTCTGTATGGATAGTTTTGAGGTATTTTAAAGTATTTCTCCTTCTGGAGTCCTTCCTGGTTTAGAGTTAGTCAGCCAAGCAGTGCTTTTTCCTCTGACACTCCCATGTTACTGGAGCCAACAGTTGACTTTTAAACTTTAAATTGTTTAAAAGTTCTGGCTGTGTCAAAACAAAGCAAACCAAGAGGATGCACTGCAAAAACTATGTATCTAACTAAGTGCTTTTAATCTTATAGTAAGATCTATTTGGTAATGTTTTTAGTATAAAGATACCTACCTAGTGCCTTCTTGTTAATTATTTGACTTAATTTAATCATGAAAACAAGCAAATGTGGCTGCCAGTCAGTTAAGCAAATTAGTCTTGATAAGATGCCTTAAAATAACTCCTATAAAATGTAGTCAAAATGATGCCACGAGAGAGTGCTAGGTAAGTGTCTTTATGCTAAAAACAATACCAACTATGTTTTTGTGTTTTAATATAAGAATAATTACACTCGGTTATATTTGATTTGTGTAAGTCCACTTTTCTGTTCTGGCTGTCCCTAGACTCTGGATGATCTGAAGAAAACGTTTAAGGAGAAGGAGGAGAAGTTCAAGGGCTTGTCCTCGCTGGAAGAAATGAACAAAAAGTTGGACAACCTCAAGAACCAAATGGCCTGGGCGTTGGTTAGTGACTCATTTAAACACACGCACAGCACACTAATGCCCTTAAGCATAGCAGTTGTGTGGCAGTGTTTAGAAGATTTAATTGCTCAGAACCAGTCAACAAAAGCTGTAAAGGTCTCCTGTCAAGTACAGTTAGCTCATCCTTCGGGTAATTTCTCTGTGTCTCGTAATGCATTGTAACAGGATCTGACAGTTATGGCACTAAAAACATTTGTATTGTTTATATGTATAATATATATATATATATATATATATATATATATATTTTTTTTATTTTTATTTTTTTTGTCTGTGTGTGTGTGTGTGTAGGTTAATGAAATGGAGCGGGAGCTAGGGCCTATGAGTGAACGAATGGCGGTTGAAGAGAGGTCAACACCGAAGTATGACCAGAAGGTTGAAGAGTGGAAGGTATCATCTTTACTTTGTTACATGGTTATGGGATTTGCCAAACGCCCTTTGTCCAAAGTGACTTACAAATAAAACAATACAATAGTTAGATTAAAGCAACACTAAAGCACTTTTCCTTTGGCGCACACACGCTATTTGTTTATCCAGCAAATAACAGACAAGGTATTTGCTAAAAATGTCTACTGTCACATGAACCAGGGCTTCAACGTATTACACATACTTTGCTGGAATTCATGAGTGGGCACACCATTTTTTGATTTGATAACCGATGATGATGACTCCTTCAAAACTCACAAAGACACAGAAATGTTCAGCTCAGTTCAGTTTAACTTTATTGTCTCAAAGGAAAATTTGTCTCACTGTCAGGTACACATACAGTGGGTAGAAAATGTATTTGATACCATGCTAAAGTTGCCTAAAAAGAGGAATATAAAATCATCATTTGACAATTGATCTTAATGTCTTAATTAAAAAAAATGAATAAAAATAAAAAAGTAGCCCCACATCATCACATACCCTTCACCATAGCTAGAGATTGGCATGGTGCTTTTTCCAGTAGGCCTATTAGCCTGTTTGATGTTTATTGAGCTCAATGCAAATCAAACAGGCTAATAGGTGTACACACATACATGCACACACACACACACACACACACATGCATGAACACACACACACACACACACGCACACACACATATATATATATGGACACACAAAATGGATAAAGATAAGAATAAAAGCAGCACTGGAAAATGAAAAATGAAATGGAAAAAAAAAAAAAAAAAACACTCTGCCAAGATGAGAACATCCAACAAGTTACTTGTTAAAAGATTAAGCAACAGCACATAAAAGTAAGCTATAGCTGATCCCGTTTTGCGCAGGCGAAGGTAGAGGAGGCGGAGAGGAAGTACCGCGAGCAGCACGAGCAGCTGGAACAGGTGACGGAGCGTCTGCAGCAGCTGCAGCCGCAGGGTACCCAGCTGCGGAGCGACGTCCAGGAGCGCAACCGAGCGGTCAAGGCTACAGAGGTAAGGACACACACACGAAACACACACACACACACACACACACGAAACACACACACACACACACACACACACACACACAAAACACACACACACACACACACACACACGAAACACACACACAACATACAAAACACACACACACACAAAACACACACACACACACACACACACACACACACACACACACACACACAACATACAAAACACACGAAACACACACACACCAGACCTGCCAACATGTACGCATTTTGCGTAGCGGGCACGCATTTTGACCTCCTAGTACGCTGGTACGATTCCATGCTCTAAACTACGCATTTCGTTTGATCTCGCATTTCGTCAGTGTGTGTCAGTGAAGTTGTCAGTGAAGTTGATTCTGCGCTACAGAGCCACAGCCATAGATATAATTCACAAGGTCTTAGTACAACTAAGTAGTCAATTAATTTCGGTATAGAGACCGTGCTATTGCAGATCCCAAAGGGAAAATATGCGTCTATTCCGAAAATAAACAAACACGCTTTTATTTTGCAACTTGTGTTCGCGGTTCTCATCCCTCAGTCATGGGGTGTCACAGCTGGTATAGTTAAACTTTCACAATTATATTCAAAACGAGTGAATTAGTATAGCAGTGTGGCAGCGTGTTTTCTTCTAATATTGCAAACGTTCACTACAAGACCGCTAACCTTATGTTGCCGTCTTGAGTTATGTAAAAATAGACGTAGCATAGGCTACAACGAGATTCTGTGATGAAGAATTCATTCATTTTGAACAATTTATGGTGTAAACGGTGGAGCGAATTCAGACAACTTTAACAGAGAACTTCATCAGTGTATCAAAGGCTATGTAAATAAAAGATGAATTGCTCCTTAACTGGCATGTGTCATTCTACAAAAGCAATGATGATTGGCATGCTGATATCTTTCAAAGAAACGTTCTATTCATCTGGAACATTCCTTCCTACACTACAGGGCACAGTTTAACATGCAATGTGAATGAATACTGTTTTCACAACATTGTTAGTTAAGCAAAATAATCTGCAAGTAGCTTAGGCTGCAGGTTAAACATTTCAGATCAACTTTACAAATGCAAGCTTAATGTAGGCTAGTTTAGGTTCTGATTTGTTCCAATAGCCTATCTTGTCATACTTACTTCAGTAGGATATGCTAATAGGTTTCCATAAGGCCTATGACCTCTTCAAAAGCCTGATAATTCAGGCTCAGATATTGTCTTTGTTTTAAGGCCTGAACCATGTTCAAATAAAAAAAAAAGACTTTTGTAGATTTCACACACCCACATTATATTTCATGTGAAGAGTAGCCTTTATATGTAATTTGTATGATATTCTTTAATTGATATGCACCCCTCCATGCACCCCTCCACCCACCCACCCCCACAGACACAGACACACACACACACACACACACACACACACAGACACACACAGACACACACACACACAGACACACACAGACACACACACACACACACACACACACACACACACACACACACACACACACACACACACACACACACACACGTACACATATACATAGGCCTACTGTATACACATACAGTGCCACCAAAGTAGGCTACCAGGCTACCTTGGTTGTAGCCCATACACTTTGTGCTGTATAAGTGGCGAACGGATAACAAGTTGGTATGGAACTTCATTCAAAGTGCTATAGAAAAGGTCTTAAATAGAGTCTTGAATGTAAGTTGGAGGATCCGACCGGGGGTCCGAAATTTGGTCGTCATCGTCGGGGGGGGGTTAGTACTCATAAAATTCTTTCAAGGTTGGCAGGTCTGACACACACACACTCACGAAACACACACACACACACACACACACACACACACACACTCACGAAACACACACACACACACACACTCACGAAACACACACACACACACACACACACACAAAAACACACACACACACACACACACACACAAAACACGCGCACGCACACACTCACGAAACACACACACACACACACAAAAACACACACACACACACAAAACACGCGCACGCACACACACACACACACACACACACACACGAAACACACACACAACATACAAAACACAAACACACACACACACACACGAAACACACACACAACATACAAAACACACACACACACACACAACATACAAAACACACACACACACACAACATACAAAACACACTCACACACACACACACAAAAAACACACACACACACGAAACACACACACACACACACACACACACACGAAACACACACACGAAACACACACACACACACACGAAACACACACACACACAACATACAAAACACACACACACACACACACACACACACACGAAACACACACACGCACACACGAAACACACACACACACACACACAACATACAAAACACAGTCACACAAAAAACACACACACAAAAAACACACACACACAAAACACACACAACACACATACAACATACAAACACACACAAAACACACGCACACACTTTTGAGGCACATTTGTGTCTTAACTAACCTGTGAACCACATTTGTGGACAGAAGATTATTATTATTATTATTATTGCAGTGATGAACTCAACCCACAAAAGCATGGGTTTCTGCTTTGCAGTCTGTTTTGTCTTTCTTACGTCTCTTGTGACGTCCTTGTGTTCAGGCCAGCAGCCACAAGCTGAAGACCAACCAGCGGGACTTGGAGAAGGACAAGGAGCAGCTCACCAAACGCATAGATGAACTCAGACTCAGGTGAGAGAGCCACTACAGGTGTGTGTGTTTGTGTGTAGGTGGCTCTGGGCTATCAGCTGGATGTTGACTAGGCACTGAAAAATATTGTGGATATTTGTTTTGTTTGTGTGCTGTGTGTATAATTTAAATGCAAACATATTGTATATGTACAATGTTTATAATTATAGAGTAGCGTATTGTACGTATACACTGTTAATTGTCAGAAGTATTTGACAGTTACTATTTAAGGGGTAGACCTAAAAACAGGAAATGTAGCACTCTATTGCTTTTGTTCATAGAAACTAGTGCAAATTGCCGTACAGGTGCATCCTGCTTCTAATTGTTTTGTGTGGGGTTTTTTTCCCAATACTATTGACATCTTTTTATGTGTTGGCGTGATTTAACTATTTTATTTGACATTTTAGAAGACAAACAAAGCTAAAACACACAAACATTGACCGTCAGCACAGTAAAAAAAGAAAATCCAAGGGAAACAAAAGTAAAATGAAAAAGCTTGAAAAGCTGTTGACATCTTAAGTAAACAAAGCACTTAGTGTGTCTCGGAATGACTGAACTCTAAATGCCTGTCCACACACTTTCTTTTGTTGTTGTTATTCTATCATCAACTAGGCGTGGGAGGCCACCAGCCAGGCTCTCCGGTGTCCACCAGATGATCTCTGAATAACTGTCCGTACACTTTTGGTTGTCATTCCAGCATCAGGCCCCACTGCTGTCTAAAACGGCATTCACACGATGCGATAACTATAACCATAACGATAAAAACAGTGTTCCCTCGTGTTAATGAATGTGATGGCTAAAATGTGATGGGTTATGATTGGATGTTAGCTTTTTATCATTCTCAAAATCGCTCTTAAAGTGATCCCCAACTATACCGTTTTTCATGTTATCGTTATAGTTTGTGTGGGAATGTCATCATTCATATTAACGAGAACGATATTTGTTTGTAGTTATCGTTATACTGTAATTATCGCTCTTGGTGTGAACAGCCCTTAACAGATGATCTCCAAATGCCTGTTGGTACACTTCTTGTTGTCCCTCCAGCATCAGCAAGGTGTCGGCTGCGGACAGTCAGGTTCGCCGGTGTGGACAGCCAGGCTGGCCGGTGTGTACCAGATGATCTGTCTCTAAGCAACTGTCTGTACACTCTTGTTGTCCCTCCAGCATCAGCACGGCGTCGGCGGCGGACAGTCAGGCCCGAGAGGCGCGCATGGCGGGGCTGCAGCTGGAGCTGGAGGACCTGGCGCACCGCGACTCCACCCTGACCCAGCAGCTGGAGCAGTTCCAGCAGGCCGTCGCCGCCGCCAAGGACAACCTGGACAAGATGAGGTCTGTGCTTTTCTTCTTCTTTTTTTTTCTTTCTCTTTCTCTTTAGCCCTGTTATACACGGGAGTAGTATTACCTGTGTACCTTTGGTGATTTGTGATAATTGCGGAGGATGCCTCGGATCTTAGTCCTGTGCGAATGTGCCAAAATTCCGCTGCAAATTGCCTACTGTATTTCGCCAAACACAGACGTCCTGTGATAATACTAATCCCGTGCGAATCTGCATCTTAGTGGTTTGTTATTGCAATTGCCATATTGCTGTTAGAAGCAGCCTAGAAGCAGATGTTATGATGTAACATACATGTGGCTGTAATGTCAGTGAAAATAGAGACTTTGCTTGTCCCGTGTAAGTAACCCAGAGGTAGGGCCGTAATTTGAAAATTACTAGAGGTCCCCACTCCCCAGGTAATGCTAATCCTGTGCGAATAGGGCTTTTGACTGCAGCCTTAAAGTTGTTGGTTCAATTCCCAGCTTACACCGTTGTGCCCTTGAGCAAGGCTCCCAAGTTGCTCCGGGGACAATGTAATCCCTTGTAATATAGTTGACATATGTAGGTCACTTAAGACAAAAAAAAATGTCTGCTAAATGTTATGTAATGTAATGTAATCTGCTATTGCTGTTTGGTTTTGTTTATGTAAAGCACATTGAATGACCTCTGTGTATGAAATGCGCTATATAAATAAACTTGACTTGACTACCGCTGTAGACTTGGAGTCTCGCACCCAGGGAGTGGATCGTTCAGGGGGGCAAAAGTGGCAGCCGAGGGATGGCGTGTGTAGAGGTTGTTGTGGCAGCAGGGCTAATTGTGGGCACTGGCGCAGGGTGTGGGTGATGGGAATAGTTGTTTCGAGGAACGATATGAATCTCACTTTGTTAATGCTGGCAGCTTTTTTTAATGCTTTTTGTTGCCTTGGCAGCTCCAAATATGCTTTTGTGGGTTTAAAAAAAAAACCTGTGCGGGAAAAACCTTAGGGAAGGTGTGACCCTTATTGTACAACTGTTTACAATGGCGTCCACCAGGGGATTGTAAACACGTCACACACAGCTCAAGGTGACCTTTACAATATTCCAAAACATGTTCTTCCATTCTACCTCTCTTCCTACAGTGTATCACCCCCTTTCATGCTTTCTTTCTTCCTTCTGTCTACAACCCACCCTCCACCCTTCCATTCATCCACCCAGCTACTATCTATCTGTTTTTCCATCTATCTGAGTACAGAAGATCACTATTAATGACTCAAACCCTCTCTGTCTCAAGTCTGTCTCTCTGTCTCAAGTCTGTCTGTCTCTCTCTTTCTCTCCCCTCCCCAACCCTTCCATTCATCCACCCAGCTACTGTCTATCTGAGTAGATCACTATTACTGACTCAAACCCGATCTCTCTCTCTGTCTGTCTTACTGTCTCACTCTATCTGTCTGTCTGTCTCTCTCCCCCCCAACCCTTCCATTCATCCACCCAGCTACCATCTTTCTGTTTTTTCTCCTCTCTGTTCAGAAGCACAGACATGTCTCACTGTTGGCCCTTTCCTCTGCAGGGCAACGTCTCCTTGTGCTCCATCACTCTTTTCAGTGATGAGTCATCTGCTCTCCTCCTCGGCTCCCTATTATCCATCTTCAGTAGACGAAGATGGTGTTTATGGATGTGTCTTGGCATCCTTTTTTTAAAAAAAATTTAAAGTATATTTCAGTGACGAGGTAGACAGGAAACAAGTGGGAGAGAGAGATGGGGTGGGATCGGGACATGACCGCAGGCCGGATTTGAGCCTGGGTCCCCGTGGGCACTCAGATGCGTACATGGTACGAGCGCTGTAGCCGGCTGCACCACAGCGCCCTTTGATCCGTCTTCAGTAGACGGAGATGGTGTTTATGAATGTGTCTCGGCGTCCTTTTTCAGTCAAAAAACATCTGGCTATTGTTATTCCCCTAGATTTTATTCTATATTTTTTTTGTGTGTGTGTTGAGTTCTCAGTCATTTCTCAGAGTTCCCAGATGTTTGAAAATGTTGCTCATGTCATTCTCTCCTGTCCATGGACCTCCAGCACTCATGTAACATGTGTCTGTGTGTGTGCGTCTGTGTTTGTGTGTGTGTGTCTGTGTTTGTGTGTGTGTGTGTGTCTGTGTTTGTGTGTCTGTGTGTGTGTGTGTGTGAGTGTGTGTGTGTGTGAGTGTGTGTGTGTGTGTGTGTGTGTGTGTGTGTGTGTGTGTGTGTGTGTGTGTGTGTGTGTGTGTGTGTGTGTGTGTGTGTGTGTGTGTGTGTGTGTGTGTGTGTGTGTGTGTGTGTGTGT
The DNA here is from genome assembly GCF_963854185.1 of Sardina pilchardus. NCBI lineage: Eukaryota > Metazoa > Chordata > Actinopteri > Clupeiformes > Clupeidae > Sardina > Sardina pilchardus. Next base: position 4,005,457 of record NC_085005.1, on the reverse strand, counting down.
GTGTGTGTGTGTGTGTGTGTGTGTGTGTGTGGTCTTGGTGCCTCAGGCGTGAGGAGCAGGACCTCCAGCGCTCGTGCAGCTCCAAGGAGCAGGCCCTGCGTCAGCTGGAGGCCAGCCGCACCAATCGCATCCGCCGCTTTGGAGAGCACATGCCCGCACTGCTCAACGCCATCGACGACGCCTACAGCAAGGGAATGTTCCAGAAGAAGCCTGTGGGGCCACTGGGTTAGACCACACACACATTTTAACTACTTTAGTTATGTCCGCAATTCATAATCAATGTACAAAAGTATGCATAAAAAGACATAAATGTTACAGATGCAGAACATGGCTAAGGTGTGATCCAACAATATGGGTCTGATGACAATTCAAACAGCAGATTTATGGATACACACAACACCTTCCTCTCCATATATGGCGACTTCCAATAATGGAGGATATTGAGCAGTATTTCGCGATTTGCTTTGCCCTTGCTTTTGTAAAACCAACTATCCTGAGACCCCTAATGACAAGCCTATGCACGTGGCCCAGGCTGCCAAAGATGAGCACCAGATATTGACAATTGTAGCCAACACACAAACACACACACACACACACACACACACACACACACACGTTTTATGTAAAGCACATTGAATGACCTCTGTGTATGAAATGCGCCACATAAATAAACTTGACTTGACACACTCACACACACATACACGTATTTTATGTAATAATAAATAATAGTAATAATACATAGGTTTTATATAGCGCTCAGGGTACCCAAAGACGCATATAAAGCACATTGAATGACCTCTGTGTATGAAATGCACTATATAAACAAACTTAACTGATAGATAGATAGATAGATAGATAGATAGATACTTTATTGATCCCCAAGGGGAAATTCAACTTGACACGCAGACAGACAGACACACAGACAGACACACAGACAGACACACAGACAGACACACAGACAGACACACAGACAGACACACAGACAGACACACAGACAGACACACACACATATGACATTTCAATCAGGCATAACATTAGTCTGCTAATTTGTGATCTTGTGTTGTAGGTTACTGTATCCGTCTTAAGGACCCCTCTCTGGCCATGGCTGTGGAGAGCTGTCTGAAGAGCCTGCTGATGGCGTTCTGCTGTGACAACCATCAAGATGAGCGCCACCTACAGGCCTTAGCCATGAGATACCTCAAGGACAAGAGGCCCACCATCATAGTCAGCCAGTACAGTGAGACGCTCTACAACGTCTCCCATAGGTCAGCACTTGTTACACACACACACACACACACACACACACACAAACACACACATTTTATTAAGTAATAGTTTTATTTTATTACATGTTTAAGTACATTGAATGACCTCTGTGCACAGAAGACAACACTTTTTGTGTGTGTGTGTGTGTGTGTGTGTGGCCTAGTTGACCTTTGAACTCTGTTTATAGGGCTGTCAATCACCCACAGTACCCCAGTGTGCTGCAGGCTCTGGAAATTGACGATCCTAACGTGGCCAACTGTCTGATCGACATGAGGGGGATCGAGACCATATTGGTTATTAAGGTGTGTGTGTGTGTGTGTGTGTGTGTGTGTGTGTGTGTGTGCAAGTGTGTGTGTGTGCAAGTGTGTGTGTGTGTGTGTGTGTGCAAGTGTGTGTGTGTGCGCAAGTGTGTGCATAGGTGTGTGCGTGACTCCCTGACCTAAAGCCATAATGTGGCAGGGTGTGAGTGAAGTATGAAAATTAAGATTAGTGCGTAGATATGTGTGTACATGTGTCAATATTGCTATGAGGATGAAGATTATATTGTGACGTGTTCACATAATGTCGGCATTGCTATGAGGATGATGAAGATTATGTTGTGATGTGCGTATAATGTCAATATTGCTATGAGGATGAAGATTATATTGTGATGTGTTTACATATGGACAATATTGCTATGAGGATGATGAAGATTGGATGAGATGTGATTAGATGTGATGTGCGTCCATAATGTCGGCATGTCTGTTCTTATGTTGTTGTTCCTGCGTGTGTAGAACACGGTGGATGCCAGAAGGGTGATGCAGCACAACCGGCCGCCCCAGAACTGCCGAGAGGCGTTCACCGGGACCGGCGACCAGGTGTTCACCAACCGCTACTACTCCACTGACGCCAACGCCAGGGCACGAGTACTAGGTGGAGATGTGGAGGAAGAGATCAGGTGTGGGTGTGGGTGTGGGTGTGGGTGTGGGTGGGTGTGGGTTTGTTTGTTTTTGGTCCCCCTCCCCTCAGATATTTTATTGTGAGAATAATCAGTGTTTCCCACACATAGACAAATTTGTGGCGGTGCGCCACAGATTCAGCACCGGCCGCCACATATTGCGTTTCGTTATTCTTTTATTTATTTATTTTGTTATTTTGAAACGCTAATTGAAAAACACGCAGCATTCGTAAAGCTGAATTTCCTTTCCCTGCGCTCCCTCTCTGTCACTCACGCGTCTGTCTCTCATACACACACACACACACGCACACACACAGCCACTCCCCTCCGTGCACATCGCGGCTGTCTGTCTCCATGAAAACCAACGAGATCATCCCTTGAAGCGTGGGCGGTGGTCGCACTGATGCACCTGACGCTGCTCGGGTAGAAGCATAAAGTTCTCCCGCAACTTTTGTAGACTATGTGTGCAACTTAATTACCAAACAGTATAAGTAAACTCGTTCTCCTTGGCCCGCTCTCGTGCGTGCTCAATGGACACCCGCCCTCCACATGCACATTTAATCCAAATAAAACATTCACAATCGTGAACGCATTGACGCACAGAAGACGACTAGCTAAATGATGTTATATTCGGTTAGCATCATTAGTAGGCTATGCTGCAGACATTTGATTAAAACTCTTGCATTCAAGTTGACTGACCAACAATGTTTTTCAACTCCAAGACTTAAAAGGGCCTGTCCCAAGGAGAAAAAGTATTAGCTTACCTTGAAACTTAAACACATGTGGGGAAACTGAACAGTCCAACCAGTAGAGCAGGATAAGCTTAGCCTGCTACTTTGTTTACAATAATTTTGAGGCTTCAACCAGACAGCTGAATCTAAGAAGTAGAGTTGTAATATGAATAGTAGGCTATAATCTGCATAAAGTCTGCTGTTATGAATATCAGAAATGTCAGTATATATAATGTAAATAATTACATAATGTGTAGTGTGTGTTTCAAATAAAGACAAGCTTCACATCTTGGTAAAAAAATAATTTACATTATATGAAAGGAGAGCGATAAAAAGGCGATAAAATGAAAAATATGGGTGCACCCCCGACCCCCCCCCCCCCCCGTCATACATGGGCGACCACCACACATTGCCTTCTAATCTGTGGGAAACACTGATAATTATGGCTTTAATGAACTTAAACAGATTTCATCCATGTTTTTTGTGTGCAAAGTTTCCACTTTAAGTGGAAGAGTAGTAGATCACTATTACTGCTCTGTCACATAGGGTGTCTTTCATTTGGTCTTTTATACACCCTCCCTTCCTTCCTCGATCCTCGTCCTCACTGATCTAGATAAAGAATGATGGGGCGGCAACAATGGGATAGTCTATCCAGTGTTAGTTATACTGTAGATCAGTGGGAACGAGCATCAAGGATCGAGGAAAGAGTTTGAGAGCCATCCATCGACTCAAACCTTGTCTGTCTCTCTGTTAGACTGGGGCCAAAATCCAGAATTGTGACACCCTTTGGCATTTTTTAGACAAAGTTGGCAACCAGTCTTACTTTGTCAATTTGGGTGTGCTGAATTCAAGTGTGCAATATGACGAGCTCTATCTGACCTCTGTCTCTCTGTGTTCTGTCTCTGTTCGTCCCTCCGTATAGCCATCTGCAGGCGTCCCTGAACAGCCAGCAGCAGAACCTGACACGACTGCGGCAGCACAAGCAGACGCTGGACGCCGAGATCCGCCAGAACAACGCCCTGCTCAAGACCACCCACGATGAACGCACCAAAGTCAAGGTTGACCTCTCACCTTTAACCCCTTTATCTCAGATGCTCATAGACCTCTGCAGTTTGCCTACAAAAAGGATCCAAAGCTGCCATCTTTGCCCATATAAGGAGATCCGGGAGTTAATTGAAGCTAACTGCCTATGGCATGTTGCATTGTAAGTTAGCTCTGGGGTAGCAAAGATCAAAGTATGCCATCTTCACCTACCGTAGATCACAGGATCCACTAGACGGCAGTGGACAAAACTGTGTAGCGAAAAACGTCTGCATTTCCAATGTCATCATCCCCGCGAGAGTTTCACTGGTGCGATAATTGAAAATCCCCATGTTATTTTCCCATAGAAAAAATCTCAAGATACCGGATCTCCTTATTTGGGCAAAGATGGTAGCTTTTTTGTAGGCAAACTTCAGAGGTCTATTGGCCAGAGATTTATGCTGTCAGAACTGCCCGGTGTCTCTCGGTCGGGACAGATTGGCAGGTGGTTAATTGTAGAGAGGAACATTTTCAGCCGATTTATGTTGACGCATTGTTGAGTCCCCATTTCTGTTATTGATGTGTGTATGGTGTGGTGTCATGTTATTTAATGGTATGGTGGTATTTTCTAGAGTGCTCCAACTACATGTAGGTACGTGTGTGTGTGTGTGTTTACTGTTGAGTCTTCTATTTCCAGAACCAATCCAGGAGGTTGCAGCTGGAGATCAATGAACTGCAGAATGTGGAGGAACCTCAGTCTGAGGACCTGGTCCCACTGGTCAGTACCCATTATGGTTATTCATACAATCACAATCACAAACACATCCATTGTGTATACAGTACATACATACATACATACATACATACATAAACATTTTTCAAATGTTTTTTCCTTAGTCACCTATACTCACTCTACTCTCTCCATCGTGGTTCTGAACCTTAGTCACCTAGACTCACTCTGTACGTCCACTCGTGTGTGTGTGTGTGCGCGCGTGTGTGCAGGAGGAGGAGCTGGAGGAGATCATGGCGAAGCTGAGCGTATCGGTCCAGAGGTGTGCGGAGGCCCAGGAGAAGCTGAACGTGGCGCGCAGCGCCGCAGCGGAGGCTGAGCAGAACTTCCGGCGCCACCGAGAGCTCATCGCCAGCGCCGCCGAGGAGGCCGAGCCAATCAGGGTGCGTCGCCGCTGCTGACTAAGCATGCTGGGAAGGGACGACGTGTCGGGAGCAGAAACACTCTTGTGAAAACACTTTGGGCTCTTATCATTCGTCTTTTTATCTATCCTCCCTTCCTTTCTTCCTTCCTCGGTCCTCCAGCTCGTTTCCACTGATCTACATAAAGAATGATTAGGCGCCAACAATGGAATAGTCTATCCAGTATTCTTTATAGATCAGTGGGAACGAGCCAGAGGAGAGAGGTTGAGAAGGGGCCTTTGTGTCCATACTGACGGGGCGGTGGTAGTGTTAAAGGAGCTGGGCAGTAGCCTGAAAGTTGTCTGTTAAATTTTCGGCTTCCACCAGGTTCAATTCCTGGCTTTCACTTTTGTGCCCTTGAGCAAGGCACTTAACCCCAAGTTGCTCCGGGAACAATATATAATATTGTAATGTAGTTGACATATGTAAGTCACTTTGGGCAAAAAAAAGTCTCTGCTAAATGTGTGTGTGTGTGTGTGTGTGTATGTGTGTGTGTGTGTTACAGGAAGAGCTGAGCAAATGTGATCAAGAGGTGGAGAAGTGTAAGCATCACAGGAAACACTACGAGGAGAAACGCAAAGCCCACGTTAACAACATCCAGGCGCTCAAGAACAACCTCCAACAGAAAGAGCTGGAACTCAAGGTACCATTCCCATTCTAGCGTAAGAACTCCCACTTAGCACTTATACCCATGCATACTTGTACTTGCACTTATACCGTACAGGTTCAGGTCACTTTGCAGAGCCAGGAAAATGTCCTACAGATTAACATTGTGTGTTTGTTTCGTCAGGAGTCCATAGCGAAGGCCTCGGAGATCTGTGCAGAGCGTCTGGAGGTGAGGAAGTCGGCGAAGAACCTGGACCTGGAGATCAGCCGTCTGCGGACCGTCATCAACACCCAGCAGGAGCAGCAGGGGGACCGGGAGCTCATCATCAGGTCTGCAGCTCCTCTCCACACACACACACACACACACACACACACACACACACACACACACACACACACACACACACATACTGTACTCTCCCCACACACCCCTTTTACAAAGAGTGCTAATGACAGTTCACCGCCACATTGAGGCTTTACAAATGCCTCAAAATAAATGTAACTGGATACTCATGAACACATGTCTCCACATTTTAGATTAGATTACATTTTATAGTCACTGTGCAGAGTACCAGTACAAAGACAACCATATTTTGGATGGCCCGCCAAAGACCCGGTGATTTTCCTGTCTGGCCCACTTGGTATTGAGGTTGAATAGCCCGTTGTAGGGCTATATTCTCTATTAGGTGGTTTACCACTTCCTCTGGATTAACTTCCCTATGGTCGTCACTAAACCGTGTAGTTGAAACACACCCGTGCACAATCTCCTTTACTGTTTTCCTCTCTCCTCCTTACTGTTTCCTCTCCTCTGTCTAGTTCAGGCTTGTGCACAATTCCGAATTTTAGAATTGGCCTCACTTCAATTCATGAATTGAAATTTTAATTAAATTGTCCCCACCCCACAGGAAGTTGAATTTGAATTGGAATTTGAATTGGAATGATTGGAATTGTTTTGAATTGCCATGATTTGAATTCCACTTCCTGTCACATAACAGAAAAAATGTGTTGAATCTCGCATACATTCAGTTTAGGGAAGGTTACTTTGGAAATGTAACTGATTACTGTTTTCAATTATATAAGTTGTGTGTTTGTTGCAACATATTTTGTGAAACGTCATTGTTTAACACTACCCTTAAATTATGGATATGAATTTCTTTGAATTTCAATTCTACTTCCTTTATTTCAAATTCGAATTGTATTTCTGTATCCTGTTTTTGACCTCAATTCAAACTCAAGAATTGAACTGAAATTGTCATTCTCAATTAAATTCTGAAAAACACGGTGAGGCAATAGAAAATGCCACTTGCAGGTCGTTTGTTTAGAACAGGAAATCGCGTTACCGGGACAATGTGATACTTTCACTTACGCACTCTATTGACATGCATCGGTTCATCATGGTTCAGTTGGAACAAGAACAGAATACACCACCTCTTTCATTCCGATTTAAAATTCTGTTCGGATCTGCAGTTTTATCCCGATGTTGGTGTTTTAAATGTGTCATTTCTATTCCGATAGAGTCATAATTCTGAATAATAGTGTCCATGGAAACCCATCTGCTATCTCCTTTTAAAATATTCTTATCTCAACTTTGTGTGTTCTGCAACTGTTGATTTTCTCTGCTCCACCCTTAATGGTGCTGGAGTCATAAGACTGGGCAGTTATGTTCCTTCCTGATGAACGAGAGATTGGATCTTGTGTTTGCAGGCAATATCAAGAAGCCCACCAGAAATACACCACTACTACCAGGGAAGTGAAAATCCTTAAAAAGTTTGGCGAGGTGATCTCAGGAATCATCCAGCACAGACAGAAAGCTTACGCCAATCTGAGGGGGTGAGAAGACTCTCCTTTTCACCAAATTTGGCCATTCATGTTGGCGAAGATTATCCCTTGGATAATTCTCTCTCTCTCTCTCTCTCTCTCTCTCTCTCTCTCTCTCTCTCTCTCTCTCTCTCCGTCTAGTTTCTATTCGCTGCGCTGCAAGTACTACTTTGACATGACCCTGGCACAGAGGGGATATGTCGGCCATATGAACTTCGACCACAAGACTAAGGCTCTCTCCATAGCTGTATGTACACCTCAGGTTTTTCCAGCACATCTAACCTGAAAGCAGCCTTACTGTACACAGTTATTAAGTCAATTAATGCCATTTCCATCTGTCTGGCAGATGAATTGTGAATGTGAATCTGATTGCAACAGCTTTAAATCCAGACACTTTTAGTGTTTTTGAGTATTTGAAATGAAGTATAACATTTCAATCACATTTATTTTTGTATACAACATTTTTATTAAAAAAAAAACTTAAGTACTGTCTGTTAGCTATGTGTCTCTCTCTCGGTGTTCCACGTCTTTGTATCTTTGTGTTTACCACCGCAGGTCCAGCCCGGAGGCAAAAACAAGGCGTCACTGAGCGACATGCGTTCTCTGTCGGGCGGCGAGCGCTCCTTCTCCACCGTCTGCTTCGTGCTCTCGCTCTGGTCCATCACCGAGTCGCCCTTCCGGGCCCTGGACGAGTTCGACGTCTACATGGTACACTACGTTCCCATTCTCATCTGAGTTCACTGTGCACTGCCACTCGTACCGGCTTCATATTGTTAATGGGGCGGTGGTAGCATACAGTAGTGGCTAAGAAGCTGGGCTAGCATAGCCTGACTACATCCTCAATTCTTGTCAGAATGTCTGAAATTTCTCCATTCAGCTGTGATTATATGGCGTGTTTCAACCGATACAGGGCGGGGGGGATAGCTCTGCACTCATTGGATATACCTAACCAAACAGCAACGAAATAACCAATAACGTAGGGCTGTTGATGAAATCTAGCCGACCCCAGAATGAGGGAGGTTAACTGACCTACAGTAGCAGTTTTAGGAACCGTATCGTCTTGTATCTACGATCTTAACTTCGTTTTTGTGTTTTAATTTATTTTTGTCACTTATATTTTGTATTTATTATATTTCTGTGAGTGCCTTGGGTCAATTGCATTGCATTTACGTGTGCTATGTAAATAAATGTGATTTGACTTGACTGAGAGCTGTCTGTCCCTGCGGTAGGACATGGTGAACCGGAGGATCTCCATGGACATGTTCTTGAAGGTGGCCTCCAGTCAGCGCTACAGGCAGTTCATCTTCCTCACTCCCCAGAGCATGAGGTGGGTTTCCACGGGCCTCGTTCCTTATTCAGGGATGTGATTCCTCTAGATTAATACAGAATAGGCTATACTGTCATTTCCTGATTATTACCTGCGTTTTATACATTGATTTTGCCAAATTTCATCAGCTATGAGGTTAATACAGATTTGTCAACCTCGAAATGAGACCCACACAAATCGATTGTTGCTGTCGCCACTCATGTGGCGACAAAACACTTAATCCCTAAGGTCCAATGTGCATAGCCTCATGAGTAAAATACAGATATAAATAACATAAAAATATACTTTGTGTATATTTTATACAGTATACCAAAGATACTTAAATACCCTTTTTCAACCGTCTCTGAGTATACTAAGTGTATTTCTGCCCGTGTTGATTGTTGATGCACACTAAACTCCTGTTTTCTGTCTTCTAGCTCCCTCCCGGTCAACAACCTGATCCGTATTTTACGACTAAATGACCCGGACAGGAACCAAACCGTCCTGCCCTTTGGGCAGCGCAACTACGACGACTAGCCTCGGAGAAAAGGGTAGCACGCTGCAGAGGACCCCATTAGGATTCCCTCACGGAGGGGCCACCCCATGTTAGGTGTTTTGTTTATTTGTTTAAATGTTTATTTAAGAAAGCGTGATTCTCCTAGACTTTCTTTACACAAGGAGCAGTTTAAAAAAATGTTATTTTAATAAAAGTTCAGAGATAACTTTTGTATGTTTTTGTACATATTTGAAATACTTAATCTGTAGAGAATTGTTAAGATGTGGTCCTTGTCTATTTTGATGTGAGAAAAATGCATCGTCTGTTCTTTTGTGTTCAGTATTTTTGTTAATGGTAAATCTTTATGTAAACCTTCCATGAACAAAATGTTTTCCGGTTATCTCTATTGACGTCAAAGTGTTATTATATATTCAGTTATAAATTCCAGAACACTGGAAAAGAAGTCTGTTTATTATGCTTCATGGAATTGATGCTGACCATCGACTCAGTCTATGTTGCTGACAGTGTAATTTGAATATGGATGCAACCGGTGTAGTGTGAAGCCCCTAAAGAAACATGGGCCTAAAACTGAATGTATGTGGTGCAAATGACACTTTTCTGGTATGCACCAGAAACTTTTTGGTCCATGTCCCCTTGGGAACTCTACAATTGTTTGGTCCATGTTCCCTTGGGAACTCAGTAGTGGTTTGGTCCATGTCCCCTTAGGTTCCCCATAGTAGTTTGGCCCATGTAGTAGTTTGTAGATGAGCTCTTCCATGGAAATGTTGATGTCTGCATTTTCATACTGGGTTTATTTTCATTGCACCAATACAACCGTGACTGTGATACAAAACTTGCTGTTGGGTACAAGTTTGGGTCATGTGTGCAGCCTCAGATCTACTTTGCACAAACTATACAGTCTGGATCACTTACCTTGTTTAGCTGCTCTTCCTCATTGATACAGTATTCAGGAATTGAATGTGGACGTACAGCTCTGGAAAAAAAATGAGACCACTGCATAATTTTCTTCTGTCATCCTATGGTTGCTGAGTGACATTCAAATGAGTTAGTTGACGGTCATATTCCAGAGAGCGCTGCACATTTTGAATATGACCCGTAAACTCATTCGATTGTCACTCAAACCGTAGGATGACCTCAGAAAAATGTGCAGTGGCCTGATTTTATTTCCCAGAGCTGCATGTGTAGAATGCACTTTAGTGATTGTGTGTGGTTATCTATCTGCCTGTGTGCTCAGAGACGGCACTCTTGAATGTGTTTCTCTCTTAAATGAGCCTGTGAATCTCTAGATCAGTAAATCACAGGTGTAACATCTCAAGTTTCGGCTCACAGCCTTTTAAATAGCCCATTGGACTCCATCAACATCATTATCATCACTCAAAACCAGAACTCTTATACTGACATGGTACTTGAGGGTATAGCCTAATGAGCAGTCTGATTTGAGTATAGCCCCCTGCTCATGTATTATAATTATCATTTGTTTTTATTATAGTACGTTATTGTAGTTGCCCTTGAGTTTAAAAAGATGCTGGTTATGAATAAACTCTTTTTTTGTGTTCATGACTTTGACTTTTTCCATTTATGATCTAGTATTCCTGCAACAGTCCATTAAAGATTAGTGGGAAATATATTTTTAAAATACCTGTTGATCATTTATGCCAATTTAGTTTAGTGGATGCCTTTGAACAATTGCATGCGTCAACACAGCCATGCGTTCCCTAACTGGTTACACCTCTGTGTTGTTCGGTCCAATCAACTAACAGCAGGATTATGACCCCAAGCGAAATCCTCTCAGCACAGTAGACAGACTGGATGGGGCAGAGGCGACCGCAACTCTTCTCGGATCAAGGCCATGAAACCAAAAGCCCTTTACATAGATATACCAAGATTGTTCGGAAATGGAGAAGCAGCGTCAACATTTCGGGAGGGCGAAGGGCCGTCGTACTGCCGGCAGGTTGATGAGAACCCCAACCTGGAGGACCGTTTCGAGAGCGAGGGACGGGGCAAAGCGGAGAAGTGTTCTCGTGAAGTTCACTTCGCTATTTTGGCTGAAAAATACCAGCCCCTGAGCGAAGACGACGACATCGGTCAGCGCAGAAAAGAGGAGAGGAAGATAAAAAAGAAACAGAAAATCAAGAAGTACAGAAAGGTAGGTTTGGTTTTGCATTCGAAAACTAAACTGTAGAATTATGTTAAACGATCTTATGTTCACAGGTGCTTTTGCAATGTTTATTTTCAAAATATCTGCAATCCGTAGGCCTACGTCTTTAGCTAAATCAGTGACAAAAGGAGTGCGAATTTTATGGTCCTATCCAATGGAAATGAATATTTCAGATTAGGGCTTTATTTCCACATAAAATCAGTGACATTTTTTAAATTGTTTGCATGGCATTATAATCATATATGACCATGATCATATATGACCAGGCTCTCTCTCCCTATATAGGCTATATATAGAGAGAGAGCGAGAGAGAAAATATATTAGAATATTATAATCATGATCTGTGCTTGATAGGCCTATAATTTTCCCGCTATATGATGCCTGGAAGTTCAGTGATAACAAATGGAAAAATCAAAATAGTGTGTTTATTGATCAATGCAAACAGCCTAAATTCAGGACTCAATCTCGTCTGTTAGATGCATGTTGCTGTGAGGACATATTCTGAACTACAACAATGAACAGAAAAGTGATGCCACCGGTTAAAATGACCCTTCCGTCTATATTAGAGACTAAAAATAGAAACAACGAACACACACTTGAGTGGGATGTCACCTGTGTGAATGATTGTTGCTTTGCCTTCACTTAAAAAAAAAAAGCGAAGCAGACCAATAAGCCTATTGGGTTTTATCATGAGACCGGAATTAATTGAATTTCTAAGCAATAGACCAGTTGGACCAGTTTATTGTGGTCAGTGTCTTGTTTCTTTTCTAGTCTAGTGACAAACATGGATTAATAAATGAAGAGAATTATGTGATTGGAGTAGGATTCACGCAGTGTTTTTTTTTTTGTCTATAAAAGTGGTGGGCCAAATTTATAACTGATTAGAGATCAAGGCTGCACTTTGCATGTACACAAATGTCTCTTTGCACATTGTGCAATAAAACTGTAATGAGTGAAAAACATGAACACAATTACACTATCACACGTCAAGTCAGGGATATTCGGCTTTCAGGTGAAAGTTCAGGATGAACATAAAACCCACCATAAGATGTAGGCCTACAGGTGAACTTATTGTGACCACCTTTAAAGTTTTGAATGCGCATGTCCAACAGTTCAAGTTTCAGTACTTTATAGTTTACAACTTTGTGAGTAATTTATGTTTGGTCCAAAACACAGCCAGATATGTGGTCTGAACATGGAGGTGTGCATGGGCATTTTTTGAGTGGTAAAGTACTGATTAATATTCATGGGAATTAATAAATGTTTCATTTCTGATATTTCTGCCACATTGAGGTCTTGTTTTCCTTCTTTTATCTTCAGCAACCTATAGCCTGCGGTTTCTTCAGAGTGCACGGTCACGTTTGGAGATATATCTTTTACTGTCTATGGAGATAACATGGGACATAAAATAGGCCATTGGGTGTCTGAGTGTGTTTGTGTTTGTGAGTTGTGTGCGTTTTCATGTGTATGAAATCTCTCTCTCCTCTGTGTGTAGTGCTACTCATGACCGTAAACAATTCCATCTCACTACAGGTTACACCTATTTCCTCCCCAAGGAAAGCCCTGTACAATAGCCAAAACACGAGGTTGTTTATTTTTGAATGAAGCAGGAAAGAACCTGGCCAGTGGTCAAGCTAGGGGCCCATTGTCTAAGACAGGATATTTTCTGAAAGTTAATTTGGACTGAGCTTACAGTAGCTGAAATGTAATTACTATTTTTAGATCATGTGGACCATGACAACCTGTAGTACTTAAGTAGATTTATTGTAATTTATACAATGTTAAAAAGAATTGAGTGATTGTTTGATTGTATTCACTGGAGTCAATGCACTTGTATTTCAGAATGTCAGAAAGGCCTTGAGCTACTCTTGGAAATGCCTGCTGTTCGGCCTTCAAAACTTCTCCGTGGGACTCTCCACCCCAGTCTCGGCAGCTGTTCACGTCGTCCCAGAGTTCCACCAGGCCAGGACAAGAAAATAAAATCTGGGACGTTAATTGAAAGAATATTCCATAAAGGACTGACTCGTGAATGTCTTGTAATGGACCAAAACTTCAGAACGTTTGTTTTGTTCTTTAATCACACAACAGTTTTGAAATATGTCTGTCCTGGACACAAGCCTGCCAAAAGGTGACTAGTGTCTAGTTTGCCAAAAGAGCACATTTTTCATGCTGTCACGCTTGTCACCCCTTGTCAGAGGGCACAACTCATATTGAGCTGCAACTTTAATGTAAAGTCACTCACTACTTTTATGTTACTCTTCACTGATATATGTCTTGAGCAAGACACGGATTATCCTTGAACAGAAGACGTTTGTATTTTGTATGGAATGTGTATGCTAAGTAGAGATTGTGATTGTGGGATAGATAAGAGGAGGAAAAATGAACGTAAATCATATGTTCATTCATTGATAAAAATGAATGTCCATTCATGTTAGTGATGATGTCAAGTTTTGCCAGTGAATGTTATGTCACATAATATGTGTATGTCCTAAACTGACTTAGCAAAAGCAGCTACATAGTCAGAGACAGAGAGAGACAGACAGAGATAGAAAGCTCAAAAGGCAGGATTGAAAGCCATTGTTTATGGAAGTTTTGAGGAAATAGAATTAACAACCAAAAACAGCTGCATAGGGAGAGAGATAGAAAGGCATTATTTAAGGAAGAAATTTGAGGAAGTAAATGAACAAACAGTAACTACAGCGATGCCTGGAAATTCAGTAATTCCAAATGGCAAAAATCTAAATTGTGTGGTTATTGATCATGCAATCAGAATAAATCCAGGACTCAATGTTACCTTATAGCAGTCAAGTGCAAGGATGCATTGTTTGCTTTAATGAGAAATTCTGAACGACAATGAACAAATTCATCGATTCTTGGATTTTGCAATCAGAAGTTATCAATTTCAAGAAAGAATGAAGCAGAGCAGAGCACTATAACCCTGGGATAGATTAGAGGAGGAAGAACTAACGCAAATCATACTGTATGTTCATTCATTGATCAAAAGGAAAAGTTGTTTATAATCAGTGTTGTCTATTCATGTTAGTGATGATGTCAAGTTTTGCCAGTGAATATTATGCCATGTAATATGTGTATGTCCTAAACTGACTTAGCAAAAGCAGCTACATAGTCAGAGACAGAGAAAGAAAGAGAGATAGAAAGCACAAAATGCAGGATTGAAAGCCATTGTTTATGGAAGTTAATTGAGGAAATAGAATGTACAACCTAATGGTTTGACTTTAGAGAGAGAGAGAGAGAGAGAGAGAAAGTTGGAAAGATAGAAATCAGAGGAGTTGAATAACAGAATCTATGCTGTGTCTGGGAAAAGGGAGATTTTGAATGTGCAACTGGTGGTAAAGCTACAGATCTTGTATTGCTCATGACACCTGTCAGTTTGCTGGAAATATGATGACTATAGCCAACAGCATTGTATTGTGGAGTAATCTTTAATAAATGCACATCACACATGTTTGATTTGTATATTTAAATACAATTGACACAACTATACAACTGACAGACATGCGCATGCAGCAAATTACTCAGGTAGTCTCCAAGATGTTTTATTTCATACAAAATAATCACGTCAATTGATGATATAAAAACGTAATGAAAAATCATTCAATTTAATCCATTCTCTTTATCTTTCTTGAAAAGAACTAACAAAAAAAAAAACAATGCAAAACAGTAGGATACAATGTAAAATATTTGGCCTACTGTTTTAATGCTGATCATGATGGTGGTACTTAGAGTCAATTGTCATCTGATGTGGTAGGCCTACTCATTGTGAAAAGTTTGAGAACCACTGCTCTAGTTTACTACAATAGGCCATCAAGTTTTGTTTTAAGTGGGCCAGTAGGCTATTATCATCCCAACCCATGGCCTGTAATGGTCTTTCATCAGCAAATGTCAGTAGGCCTACTACACTAAGCTACTGACAAGGCTCTTGATGTTGCTAAGTGTTTATTGTAGCCTACCAAAGCATATTAATTATACCAGTCAGGCTCTGGTTACATTAGCACCACACATTCCCATAATGCCTCAGTTTACCAATAGCCTACTTGACAGCTAGGCTACTCCATCTGTTGGACACCGTTGAGCAGCGTAGGCTTGAACTTCAAAATACTCTAATTTTGAGTTTTTTCCTACTTTGCCTGTTTTCCCAAGAACTTTGAATGTAACTCATTTATTAAAGTCTCACGCTATTTGTCTTCCTAATTCGTCGCCTAGAAGTTATTAGCTAATTTATCCAGGTAAGTTAATCAGCTAGCAAAGTTTTGTTTCTTTTGGCTTATTTTTGCCCCTTGTGAAGTCGTTGAATTCATCTAGTGGTCGTCTAAAACACAAAACGTTGCACATTTCAGAATGCATAATAAAAAACTCACCAGGGCTGGAATAGACTCACTAATTTGTGAAAGATTGAAGCACCATCACGTCGAAACATGCGAGGTAGGTTATGCAGTCAGGCAAACGAGCTAACTTCTACGTGGTGCAGTTATAACCTGCGGCCGTTCACACATCTTTGATGAAATCTTTTTACGTTTCCAATGGCACTGCGTACACGTACAGTACGAGAAGGCCTATAAAAGATTGTACATGAATAATGTCATGATACAGTATACATTATCTCATTCAGGACTTGCTATCTCTCACTCCTCTGGAGGTCATGCGTTTGGCGGGGCAAAGCCATTGTCATTCATTGCAACTGTTGAGAACCGTCAGCGTGGCCTGCGCCCCGAAGATTATTACGGTGAGTGCATGTAAGCAAAATAATGGCTTTCATCCGTATTATGAAGTACCGTTCAAACAGTGTTGAAAATAAATAGTCTATGAAGAGCAGTGCTCTGTGTTTTGCATGCCAAATAGCGAAAGTCGGAAATTGAAGTGTGTATATTTTCTTCTATGCCTACCTGAAGCGTTTTCATGAAAATAATTGATTACTTTTTGCTCAAATAATGGAATAGTCATGGAGGTTGATTCCACATTGTCTTATAACCTTTAGCCTTGTGACAGTATCATTTTCAGTCGGAACAAACATATATTGGTCAAGAGAAAATCAACATTAAATCAATATTTGCCAGGGGTATGAATCATTTTGTTCCTAACTGTACATCAAGAGTAGGCTACTTTGTACAGGAAGAGCTATATATCTGATGGTGTCTATTGGTCCCAAGGCCCAGCAGTTGTGGCTTCAAAGGAAGGACCTGTGTTTCTCTACATCACTTCAGGAACTTGACAGGCTGCTCCATGGCGGCCTCCCCCGAGCAACCATCACTGAGGTACTGCAGCTAACCCACACTGAGGTTCTCTCTCTCTCTCTCTCTCTCTCTGTATCTCCATATTTCTATCTATCTCTCCATCTGTGTGTGTGTGTGTGTGTGTGTGTGTGTGTGTTGACCTCAGGTGGCGGGTCCCTCAGGCTGTGGTAAGAGCCAGCTGTGTATGATGCTGAGTGTGCTGGCCACTCTGCCACGCAGCATGGGTGGCCTGGATAGCGGCGTCATCTACATCGACACTGAGTCTGCGTTCAGTGCTGAGAGGTGAGGATTCTGTTCCCATAGGCTGCTAGGCTGGGTAAACCCCACCTGACCTGCACCTCAGGCTGGAAACCTGCACATCTATCTCTCCTGCTTCCTGTCCACATCTTCTCGGTCCAATCACAAACTATCTTAGTTCAAAGGGTGCACCGGATCGTTGGTCTGATTGGTTGACTTGAAGGTCTATTCAAAAGCTCATTGATCACACTTCTTGTGCAGTAGAAATAAAGCGCAGACTCCCCAGACTAACGTTCAATCTTAAAAATTGAAGCTGGGTCATTCCACCTCAATTCAACGGATTTTAGAGAAACTTTCTGCTTGACCATCTCAGATTTGCTTCAAACTTTTACCATTTGAACATGGTACCCCCTTCTGATTTTTGGCACATTTGCGCCCTCATCTAAATCTGCAGCAAAGTTCAGATGTCATTATCTCAAAAAGCGTTCAACCTAAAGACTTTACATTTTCTTTGAATAATGATTGCTACGTATAGATTTCCACATGGACATTTGTATGTGTTGATACTGACTGTGTCTCAATCTTGTGAAATCAGAAGAAAAATTGCGGATTGTTTTCAAACCCCCACATTGGGTGCCCCTTTACACAATTTATAAACAAAATGTTTGGCAAACGGTTATGTCTTTCTACAGATGTGTTAAACCTGTCTTCGAAAAAGGTAATTAAGAAGTGTATATATTGCATTTTTATTGCAATATTGTAACACAAAACTGAAAAATAATCAATTTGGAAGATATTTGATCTCCCCATTACAGGGGTATGACAACCCAGATAGCAAAACTACACTGGGACGGAACTGGGCCACATCTACCACAACATTCGGCACGGATCTGCATAATGGACCTGATCCGGCGTCCAAACGCACATCGGTCCAAAATTGTTTTGTATCCGTTTGACAGATCTGCGGCAGATATGAACTTGCACTCGTCCTGGTCCGTCCCAGATAGCAAAACACACCTACCACGACATCCGGCACGGATCTGAATAGTGGACCTGATCCGGCGTCCAAACGCACATCGGTCCAAAATTGTTTTGGATCCGTTTTACTGATCTGGTGCTAATAAGGGCTAAGATTGCTCCCAACAAACAAGATAACGTCCCGGCGATGATTCAGAGCATTTTAAAGAACGTATTTCTCACCGCGACGTAAAAAGAGGAAGAGTCTAACCACGACTTTCACCCAATTCCATTTTATGCTGTTTAACTTTCCCCCCCAAGTAATTTTGTCACGGATTACATGGCGTTCGGTGATTATTCATGGGAGTGAAACACCTGTCATTATTGTTAAGCAGACAGCGACCTACAGCAATGGTTTGCATTTACGTTCATTATTTGAATATCGTATGTGATGCTAATATGTCTTACCTGTGATTGCGGCTTGCGGAATGATGATCACGTCCAGATGAATAATCAATTGTTTAGTTAGCTGGATATTTATACCCTGTTAGGTCTGATACTTTCACGACTACGGTGTAATTCCCCCCTAATAAATTACTAAGTCAATGGTCATATCTAGTAATGTTATTGTTCAAAACATCAGTGGAGTAGGTTAGCCTATAAGCTAAGTCCCAAACACATTGTTTCAAAATTCAAAACTAATATTTGCAATGCATGCTGGGAAGCAAACCTCAACAAAGTAGGCCTACACAAAATATAATTAAAGTTATCAGAGAATGTTTAGGTTATATTTCATATCTAAACCATGAGGTTTATAAAGACATACAATTGTGATAAGCATTGTCCTTAATTCTTCTGCAAAGTTTTTTATAGTGGTGACCAGTTGGGGATGTTGTGAATGTCTGCCTAAAGTCATATGTAATATGGGACCTGTATTGCAGATCCGTACCACACACAAGAAGCGCACCCGTACCACACATAGAGGCGGAACCGCATTGCAGATCCGTACCACACAATAAGCGGACCCGTACCACACACAAGAAAAGTAGGCTACCACACACAAAAAAAGTATATATTCTATTCTAAGAGGCCGTACCACACACACAAAAAGTATTCTATTCCAAGAGGCGGAACCGTATTGCAGATCCGTACCACACACAATAAGCGGACCCATACCACACATAAGAGGCGGAACCGTATTGCAGATCCGTACTACACACAATAAGCGAACCCGTACAGGTCCGCTTCTTGTGTGTGGTACGGATCTGCCATAGGCTACGGGTCCGCTTATTGTGTGTGGTAGGCCTACGGATTTGCAATACGGGTCCGCTTATTGTGTGTGGTACGGGTCTGCTTCTTGTGTGTGGTACGGATCTGCAATAGGGCTCGGGCACACGCCTTGCATTGTAGGATAGCCACCATGTTGGTAGCGTACCGAACGTAATATCCATTCATGTAGATGCAGAAGACAAGAAGCAGAAATATAGTAGCGATTCTTTTCCTCTTGCGATCGTGGGTTGCGCTGTTACACCCCACTACACAGCACCAAGAAGGCAACAACTAAGTAACAGGAACACACTAGGTGGGAGTAAATCCATAGTAATCCATAGTAAACTAAGGAGTGAGGCAATATGGCTGTAGCGACACCGAGCCCTATTCATGGGTTTCATCAGGTCCCTTTCCACAGGTGTATACAATCAAGCACCTTAATTATCAATGCAGACTGCATGGTGCTTGATACACCTGTGCAAAGGGACCTGATGAAACCCATGAATACGGGTCCGCTTCATGTGTGTGGTACGGATCTGCAATACGGGTCCGCTTGTGTGTGTAATACGGGTCTGCTTGTTGTGTGTAGTACGGATCAGCAATACGGGTCCGCTTATTGAGTGTGCTACGGGTCCACTTATTCTGTGTTGTACGGATCTTCAATACGGGTCCGCTTATTGTGTGTGGTACGGGTCTGCTTATTGTGTGTGGTACGGATCTGCAATACGGGTCTACTTATTGGGTGTGGTAGGGGTCCGCTTATTCTGTGTTCTACGGATCTTCGATAGGGGTCCGCTTATTGGGTGTGATAGGGGTCCGCTTATTCTGTGTTGTACGGATCTGCAACACGAGTCCGCTTATTGGGTGTGGGCTACATCTGGCCCACAGTCAGATACCGTAGGTCCGCTACATACGGATCTAAAGGCTTTCATGCGGATCCGGCCCAAAGGAAATTGCTATCTGGGAAGCTATACCAAAATCAGAAGGGTTTTCTCTGGATGTATTAGGTATAAGCTAATATTTTGTCTAAGTTAGTTTAAATAGTTACTCTTTAGGTGGTAACATCTTTAAGCAAATCTGAGATGGTCAAGCAGAAGGCATTTGTTGAATTGAGGTGGAATGACCCAGCTTAGACTTCTATGTCAGACTCTTAAGTCTGCACCTCTTAATCAGCTCTAGACATCAGTGTATACTGTACTGTTAAACAGAAGGGGTATTGATGGATGACAATAACATGTCACAAGGTGATCCATTCCATTGGCATTGAATAGTCTTAAAGTTTACATTTGGTTCAGTGAGGTGTCATGTTGGTCTCTCTGTCTTCTAAAAACAAAATGTAGGGTCTGGGTAAAGATGTAGGGTCTGGGAACTCACTGTAGGCGGGGCTCAATCGGAGAGGTGGGAAAAACAGTTGTCTTTCAAATTCCCTCTCCGCAATAGGATAACGTTAAACAAATCATCTTCTTGTTTTCAAGTAGCAGGATGCGTTACCGTCGCAACTAGAGTCAGTATTTGACTGATTAGCTTCGCCAATTAGCAAGGCACTTCCTCGTCGCCATTTTCCGGAAAAACATCATGTCCGGTGCCATTTCTCCTCATGCTGATTGGTGGCTGTTCCACTCTCAGCTCATGCACGAGCTTAGTGTGAGCTTCCTCCCGCTTGCATGTTGATTATAATTTAATCCTGGCACTTAATTGGCTAAGTAAAATGGCACCGGAAACAAGCCCCTTGAAACGCCATGTTGAAGCCATGGTTGAAACCTGAAAAAATCTTTCAATTTTTGCAATTTTCACTAGCCTAGCATTCCCATTGAAATGAATGGGGACGGGACTTGTTCACTTTCTCCAGTTGTTATAATACCTCCATGGTCGCAACTTCTGTCGCATGTCAGTCACCATTATATTAAGCTGCCCACCGACTCTACACGCTGTGATTGGTCCGGTCATTCTTGCATTTCTCAGCTCCCTAGCTCTAATGGATCATTGCTTGACTGCCCCGCCAGCCAAATTACATTTGCTGCCGCTAGGGGCGTCTCGATTGGCTACCGTGTAGTAAGAATCCATCAAATTCACCCACCCCTTGTTTATGTGTGAGATTAGAATCTGAGGAGGTGACATTTTGTCATTTTGTCTTTTTCGCAAACCTCCGCCAAGCGAAAACATAACCGCCTCCTGGATCCAGATGGTGATATGGATCACTCCCAAAATGTAATGGGCGTTTCTTCTTTGGGTCATTTCAGACCTTCCCTGAAAATTTCATCAAAATCCAACAGTAACTTTTTGCCAACAAACTTCTTGCCAACAAACAAACAGACAAATAAACAAACCCCGATGAAAACATAACCTCCTTGGTGGAGATAACAATCCCTTCTTTTGCGTTGTTCTTGCTGATTCAGTACGAATCCCTTTCTGATTCAGTACTAACTTCTCAATTTCAATTTCAATTTAATTTCACTTATAGAGCGCCAAAACATTACACCTGTCTCATTGGCGCTTTACATTCAAAGAGAGCCCATGAGTAACAGGGGCAAGGAAAAACTCCTTAGAATTGGCGATACATATAGGAAGAAACCACTACTCAAGGGCCCAACCCATCTACCTAGGGTCAGTTACAGTAGAGTAAGTCATTTGTAGTATCAGAAAGTTCAAATAGTCCAGTGTATGGAATAAATTGTCCATTAGTAATTTCGGAAAGTAATGGGTCGCTAGGATGCGTGGGCCAGGAATCCGGGCAGGGAACCACAACAGGCGATGGTGATGGTAGGGGAGGGTAGTCTGACTGGCCGTCTCTTAATCGTAGTCTGGGTGAACCTAGGCAACCTGCAGGTCTGTCTAGATTTTTAGTGATTCAACAAAAGGATGTCAACGGGATCCTTGACCGTACTGTAGAGCAAATTCAATCTTAATCACTCTCTCCTCACGCAGGCTGCTGGAGATTGCTCAGAGTCGCTTCCCTGACTACTTCTCTGTGCCGGAGCGGCTGTTGGAGACAGCTGGGCGCGTTCACCTGTTCAAAGAGCTCACCTGCCAGGAGGTGCTGACCAGGTGTGCTGCACCTCCATGCTCTTATGTTTGCTGACAATATACTGATGTGTCTCCTCAGCAGGTCCTGTGATTCGGTTATTAAGTGATGATTTAGTAATGGGATAATAAATCTCTTTCCGGGTCCAGAGAGTAAATTCTGAGAGACTATTCTGAGTAGCCTTTAAGATAATTGTCTTCTTACTACTGACTTGTTGCCTCAACCTAATCAAATCCTATTTTTCACGAAAGACTGGACGTTATCCTTGAATATATCATCTGGCCGTTTGGCTGCGTTAGAAAACGTCTTTTCACAAAAAAAGCTGTTGGGCCCGTGGCGTCAGCCTTAAACACCCAATAACCTCTAGTGAGCGAGCCTCTGGTTTTGCCTTTTGATTTGGTTGTGTGTGTTATCTTCTTTCTAAGGTGTCTGTAGGGACGTGTGTGTGTGTGTGTGTGTGTGGCCACGGCTTATACAATGATTTTGCAAAATTTCTTCAGCTATGAGGTTAATACAGGGGGCAGTTAATAATATGGTGTTAATATGGTTTTGTTTCTTTTAACTTGCATAAAACACCGTCCTGTGGTTTATACACAATGCGGCTTATATGCGGGAAATTACTGTAAGCGTCTCATTCTGCTCAGGGTGGACCAGCTGGAGGAGGACATCATATCCTGTCGCGCCGGCCTGGTCATCCTGGACTCTGTGGCTTCTGTTGTGCGGAAGGAGTTTGACACGTCGCTATCTGGCAACCTCACTCACCGTAGCAACCTGCTGGGACGACAGGCTGCCACCCTCAAGTACCTGGCCCAGGAGTTCCGCATACCTGTAAGTGTGTTCGTTTAGTTTAGTGTGTGTGTGTGTGTGTGTGTGTGTGTGTGTGTGTGTGTGTGTGTGTGTGTGTGTGTGTGTGTGTGTGGATGGGTGGATGGGTGTTGGAGAGAAATGGTAGAAATGAACATAAGGGCGAAATGTCAGAGGGTGGGAAAGCCTGCAAACTGAGTTGGAGATTGAAATATTAGATGATTTCAAGGGGAGTGTAAGAGTCCTTGCAGGGTTAGCACTATGAGCTGCAGTACACATCTTCTCCACAAGGTGGTGCTCTCAGCACTCAGTGCTTTTGACCATGCCACGCAGTCGCTGATGCAGTAAACCATCCCCATTCATTAAAATTGATAATGGTCAATGTTTATCACAGTAACTTAAACATTGAATATGTTTCAGTGTGTAATGCCCTGGCCATAAAAAAAATGGTTGGAAATGGAAAATGGAAATGGTTAGAGACTGCTTTCACAAGCTCTGATGTTGAGTATGAAGGATAGATCATGACACTAGAGGGCAGGAGTGAGCAGCTTAAGCTGGGGCTAGGGCCTGCGGAGGAGCTGTACTGTTAACTCCCAGAGCAGCTCAAACAGGGCGGCCAGATTTCCCATGGTGCACCACAGCACTCTCTGGTGCTGGTGCAACAGTACTGTATATAGTAAGTGGTAGAGATCCTGTAAAACAATACTCAAGGCAAATGCATTGCAGATGTCCTGACAGTTGTGTTAATTATAAAATCTGACCCTGCAATGCGAAACCAGTCGCTTTGGTAAAATGTACAAAATTAAGTTATTTTGCTCACGTGAACGGCCATAACCTAAGCTTTCCAACGATATGTATATCGAGGGTATAGCAAAAACTATCGCTAACATAACCGCATTCAAAGTTGACATGGTTCTCCCGTCACAACATGCTAGAAAAGGAGAAAATCCCATTTGTAAGTGGCGTGGACAACGGGAATGACTGCTAATGTGTTGAATCTTCACCGGGTTTAAATTAAGTCAAAACTTATGTTTTTCTGTTAAATTTGTTCACGGTAGGAAAGTGTAAACTGTATACTGTCAAATTAAGCGAGAATGTGAAATGTAACATTTTAGCCCGTACGTTTGTTTATCGTGGATTTTCTCAATATAGCATCGAGCGCGAAGCTACTGGTTTTGCCTTGCAGGGTCACGTATATGTACAGTATGTGTGTGTGTGCTGTATGCATGCATGCTGACGCATTCGTTGGGATTGGAATTCAATGGAACCTCCATATTTTAATAAATGAGTCACCAAAGTAGTTTGTACAGTACACACACACACACACACACACACACACACACATACATACACACCTTCACAGAAACACACACACACACACACACACACACACGCACACACACACACACACACACATACACATACACATCTGCACATTAACACACACACACACACACACACACACACACACACACACACACACACACACACACATACATACACATCTACACATACACACTGAAGTCAAATGGCATGTCACCATAGCTCATAGTATAAAGTAATGAGTCTCTAGTGTAGTCATAGCTCATAATGCATATTTATACTCCTCTATAAATAATGTTGGCATGGGTTGGTGCAGGCATTTGTTCACAAATTAGTCTCTGTCCCAGCTGACAGCCAAATTAGTTCTAGATTAGAGTTTGTAATGCACTGTACCATAAAAATGACACTCTGTTGTGGCCGGGACAGAGCAGTCCCAGCTGTAGGAGGACATTTAATGGACATTTTAATCTGGCTTGTAATCAGTGTGTAGATGCCAATGAGCGCCAGATATCCAGAGGACACGATTTTGCCAGCTGTGTGTGTCTGTGTGTGTGTGTGTGTGTGTGTGTGTGTGTGTGTGTGTGTGTGTGTGTGTGTGTGTATGTGTGTGTGTCTCTGTGTGTTCATGCGTAAAGGAATGTTATACATTAATCCGAAGTGGAGTCTGAGAAGATACATTCGCCATGAGTGGAAATTCCCAGCCTTTGCAAGTGTGCTGCAGTGGTGGGAATCTGCAGGCCTGGGCTTTGGGAGACGGAGTGGTTTCTGGAGTGGGAGAAAAGGAAGTAGTGCGGAGAGGTGTGGGGGTGGGGCTTGTCGTGATGACATCATTTCTGGACATGCCTGAGCAGTGTTTGACGCTCCTCTCTCCCTCCGCAGGTGGTGGTAACCAATCAGATCACTACGCAGTTGGGTGAGAGAGTACCGTCGTCATCATCGCTGTCACGCCGCAGGAGCAGCGTGGAAGGTAGGACCGAGCGGGTGACTCAGGTGGACTCTATGTCGTCATATCCGACTACTAGCCCTGTCAGGTCCCAGCAGAGGCTGTATCCTCCGCTGCTCTGATACGCTGGGCTGATGCGGGACCTGACCCGAGGTAACCTAAGGTGCGTTCAAATTTGGCAAACGGTGGCAAACATTCGTGGTGAACATGTTGTCTTTGAACAGTTACATTTGAAAGATTTGTTGCTAACATTCCATTCTAACGGCAATTGCATTGTTGCCTTCATCAATCTCACGTCCAGTTCCACTGTATGTTGGCGGAGCACTACCTCCTCAGACTGTTTGCGATTGTTCGCCAACGTTCGCCGAAAACTGTTTGCAAACGTTCGCCTATGGTTGCGATTTTCAACGTACCTCTGGGCAGGTGCAGGTGCAGGGGCGGTCAGTGTTCTGATGATCAGCATTCCAGGCGGGGATAGCAGAGAGTTTTTGGCCTGAGCAGGTCCCAACATGCCCTTCCTGGACACGGTTTCCAAAACCATCATGTTATTCAATTCAATTGACCCTTCGCTAAGTGCCGCCCCCCCTTAGTTACTGTTGCTAATTCCGACCACCTCAGATTGGTGTTGACTGGAGCTTCAGTGGAGCTGTGAGAGGAAGTTGTCGGAGTAGGTCGGCCTGTGTGGAGCTGCTGGACAACCATTTGCTAATCTGTGTTCGCTGGGCAGGACTTAGTGAAAGGTCCATTCACAACCCAGAGGTTCTCAGTCACTTGCTGTAGCATGACACACTAACATAATGATATAAAAACATACATATAAGTATAACAAGCTGTAGAAAATAAATATATGCATAATGTAGCAGCTAATGGCTACTGAAACAGGGACACTAGTTAGCACATCAATAATAATTGGTTATATGAACTATAGCTCTATATAGCTCTGTATATGACTAACTCAGAGGCACAAGGATGTTGTTACCAGGTTAGAACCTGTACAACTGCATGTGCTTCCACCCAAACAGTTTAAACCAAGTCCAAGCTTGAGACGTTTTGAATGCACAGGTACTATAGTTTCTCTTCACAGGAGAGAGAGAGGGAGAGAGAGAGAGACACTAATGACTAATGGAAGTGTATCCCTCACAGTTTCAGTGTCTCACACACACCTAATGGGTGTGTGTAGTGTGTGTGTAGTGTACAGTAAACAAAAGTGGATTAAAGAACAGACTCTTAACATTGACCTGTAACCGAACACACCACTCTCCTCTTTCAATTAAATGTGGACTTTCTCCTGAGGGATCTCCCCTCCCTCTCTCCCTCCCTTGCTCCTTCTCTCTCTCTTTCTATCTATCTATCCCTGTCTCTTTCTCCCTCTTTCTCTCTCTCTCGGTCTGTCTATCAGTCTCTTTCCTACACCCTCTCTTTCTTTATCTGTCTGAAGGGCTGACAAGCCTCAGATAGTAACAATAGGACCCCCCCTCCTCCTCCTCCCTCTCCATATCCCTCTCTCTCTCCATCCTCAACTCTGCTGTTCCCTCTCTCCATTAGTCCTCTTCTGTCGCTTTCTCTGTCCAGGGTCTCCTCTTCCCCCATCGCCCCCTCTCCCTTTGTCCGGCTCCGTTGTGCGTTGTGACGCTGTGTTGTGGTGTCAGGATCCTCTGGGTGTGTGTGTCTGACGGGGTCTGTGTCTAGTACGATACACTCCTGCTTTCCGTCTCCTGTTAATGCGCTCTCATTGAAAACAGTTCAAATGTCGGCTGAGGTGCTGGTTACCTGAACTTCGACATCATCCGCATTTTAAGAGAAGATAAAGTCTGACAGATCATGTTTGATCGTTGCAAGGAAGGTTGCGTTCTGTTGGGCAATGATTTGTCACTTTGTCATGTGGGAGTTGTTTATGGAGGTGATGTTTAAGTTCTTTCTTTCTTTCTTTCTTTCTTTCTTTCTTTCTTCCTCCTCCATTCTGCTCCATCCATCTATACGGATGTAACCTGAGCTCAGCTGACCTCTCAGGCACACACGCACACACACACACGGTGGTTGCTGACTCACCTGACGTAAGGTAGATGACCTTGGCCTATTAGTCAGTGCAGCCTCTGACATCTGAATGTCCTGAAGGCAGAGCAAGAGAGTTACCTGAGCTGAGCAGAATCTGCTCCTTATTGGTGTGTGTGTGTGTGTGTGTGTGTGTGTGTGTGTGTGTGTGTGTGTGTGTGTGTGTGTGTGTGAGACACCATAGTGACTAAATGCAGGGACCCTCATACATTAACTGGGCTCTTTTGAGTACTACAGTACAGGTTGTGTTTCTGTTCCTTTCCTCACATGCAGAGAGGAGGTGTGTGTGTGTGTGTGTGTGTTACTATAGTGACTAAATGCCGGGACCCTCATACATTAACTGGGCTCTTTTGAGTTCTCCAAGTTATGTTTCTGTTCTATTCCTCACATGAAGAGAGGAGGTGTGTGTGTGTGTGTGTGTGTGTGTGTGTGTGTGTGTGTGTGTGTGTTTGTGTGTGTGTGTGTAGCACTGCAGTGCTAAAGCGAGAGATAGAGAGAGAGCGAGCGTAAGGAAATGGAGATCTTTCCATGCTCTCACACGATATTATCAATGTTCCCGTGGCATTCCTATTGTCCGTAATCTCTTCCCTGGTCGCTGGTGCGGAGATCAGTCTGAACATCTGTCTGCTCCGACTCCGCTCCGTCCTGCGGGGAGGCCACCGCAGAGGGCAGCGCCAGGGAAGGGACGGGCAACAGGGTGGGCACCACAGCTCTGCCCTGCACTGGACTGGGCACCACAGCTCTGCCCTGCACTGGACTGGACTGGGCACCACAGCTCTGCCCTGCACTGGACTGGACTGGGCACCACAGCTCTGCCCTGCACTGGACTGGGCACCACAGCTCTGCCCTGCACTGGACTGGGCACCACAGCTCTGCCCTGCACTGGACTGGGCACCACAGCTCTGCCCTGCGCTGGACTGGACTGGGCACCACAGCTCTGCCCTGCGCTGGACTGGACTGGGCACCACAGCTCTGCCCTGCACTGGACTGGGCACCACAGCTCTGCCCTGCGCTGGACTGGGCACCACAGCTCTGCCCTGCGCTGGACTGGGCACCACAGTTCTGCCCTGCACTGGACTGGACTGGGCACCACAGCTCTGCCCTGCACTGGACTGGGCACCACAGCGCCACAAGTGCCACCATTCAGTCATTCAGCTTTATTTTGACACCAGACCAGTTTTGGAGACTGAGGTTGCTTTCATACTAGGTCCGTTTAGCTGGACCGGACCCGAGTGCGGTTATTTCTTCCGTAGTTGGTCTCTGTTCACATTACATGTTTGTCTGCGGACCCGGGTCCGTTTGCGTCATAATTAACACAAACTTCCAGAATTCTGTTTACAAAATATCACTTGGCAACACAGCAAAAGGCAGTGCAATGAAGAGGACAAAGGTAAAGATTCTTTAGAATCTTCAGAACGTTTGCTTAGCAACCTGCTCCAGGGTTCTAGCGAACCGGACCCGAGACCACCTTTTCAGGCGGACCCGAGTCCGGTCCCGGGTCCGCACCCGAGTTCGGTACGGTTGCGTTCACACTATCAAAAACAGCCGGACCATCGGACCAAACGAACCCGGGTCCGGTCCAGCGGACCTAGTGTGAATGGGCCCTGAGACTGTGACTGAGTTTTATGACTAGGTGCACCAGTGCGACTTGCAAATATGCGCCCCCCCCCCCCCCCCCCCCCCCCCCACACCAGTGCGACTTGCAAATATGCGCCCCTAGATATGCGCCCCCCCCCCCCCCCCCCCCCCCCCCCCCCACACACACACACACACACACACACACACTTTTTATGTCATCGTAGCCCTTTATCTCGTGAAATAACAAGGTGTGTGTGTGTGTGTGTGTGTGTGTGTGTGTGTGTGTGAGTGAAAGAGAGAGAGAGAAAGAGAGAATGACAAAGCACCCCCCCCACAAACACACTTTTTATGTCACATATGCACCAACCCACACACACTCTTTTTATGTCATCGTAGGCCTATATCTCGTGAAATAACAAGTTGTGTGTGTGTGAGAGAGAGAGAGAAAAAGAGAGAGAGAGAGAGAGAGAGAGAGAGAGAGAATGAGAAAGAATGACAAAGCAAATGTGAAGTCATCGTCACAACGATGCATAGGATTGTCATGGAGACTACCTGTGACAGTCAGGTCAACCAGTAGACTAGCTTACTCTTCCTTGGCTCCGGCTGGACCCTTTTGTACAAATAAAACAAACAATTAGATTTTTTTTTTTCCTTTTTCAAAATAGAAGATACAGACCCAATCCTGAGCATAGATTATTCTATTTTTGTTTAGGGTAAACAAAAATTATTTTCTGCATATCCTGTCAGTGACACCTGAACAATGCTTTGAGAACTTCACTATGTGGGCCTACTGTATAGTTAGACATGATCAGCCGTCTCATAATGAAGAAGTAAACATCTGGAACTAACTGGACATGTTTTATTCACAGGTGCTGGAGGGGAGGGCTCAGGTTATGTGACCGCTGCCCTGGGGAACACCTGGAGTCACAACGTCAACACACGCCTCATAGTCCAGTATGTGGACAGCCGTCTAAGACAGGTGAGCTGAGGCGCTGGGATAGTCTAATGTGGTTTATGAAGGATGTGTACAGTCATTCCCTGTGTATTAGTCGGATGGTGTGAAAACCGCAGGACCTTGTTTTATGCAAATTAAAATCAAAATCCTGTGTTACCCAATACCCACACCCTTATTCAAACCACAGGGCCCAGTAGCCCAGTTACTCAGAATCAGATGGAGCTTTAGTCATAAAGAAGAATGAGGAGTAGAAATACATGATCCCCATGTGTATGTACAGTATATCCTCATTTGTTTTGGTATTAACCTCATAGCTGAAGACACTGCAAGATGAATGTATAAACTTCAGTTGATAGTTGGGAAATTACGTGTAAGGTCAAGTCTATTATTATTGGTATAGCTAAAAGCTGGTGTGAATCGGTTGTCTGCATATGCCTATGTCTTTCTCCAGGTGAATATGTGCAGATTTCTGTTCTTGGGGAGTAACAAGTTACATATAATTGCGTTACGTAATTTAATTACAAAATGTAACAGTAATACATTACAGTTACAGGAGAAAAATGTGTAATTCTGATTCAATTTCAGGTACGTTTGACATTTTTCAAAATTACAATTTGAATTACATCTCAATATTGTCAGCAAAACCTTGAATATTGTATGTTCCACAGCCATAGTTTGATACGGGACCTTCTGATAGGCTCTATCATGTCTACAGCGCCATCAGCGTACATGCAGCAATCTGAATTTCAGTTTGCCAGCAATGTTTGTGTGTGTCTGTAGCATTGTCTCAAAGAAATGCATATCATAGCTGGACATTTAGAAAACATTCTTATGTCACGGAAAAGGGCATTAATTTAACTGTGCAATGCAATTCTTCATGTATCAAAAGGGGCTCAATATAACCTGGGAATGCGAATGCCCATGCTGCCTTGTGCGCTTATGATTATAGCTTATGATTAAAAAAAAACTAAAAAAACATAACTTTGTAATATGGCTTTGTAATATGGCAAGGTAAAGGAACACAGTAGAGGTCTGTCAAAGCTCCTCACATCCACATGTCCTCCCGCTGTTTCCGTGGACAGGCAGGTGTTTGAATAGACACAGGTGAACTGAGGTTTTTTGCGTCATCAGAGGATACTGTGTCTCAACCCCACCACACACACACACACACACACACACACCGCCATCCCACCTTCCCATGCAAAGCCGCAGGAGCGTGAATATGAACCTGGCCCATGTCCTCAGGGGAGGGTGGAGCAGGGCTGGTTTGGAACGGCCCCCAACAACCACCTCTTCTAAGAACACTAAGAACATTCCACAGCCAAACAGAGAGAAAGCCCAGAAGGGGAGAAGGCAGCCACTTTCTGATTCACTTTCCCCACTAAGAACCTAGTTATGTCCAGGCTTGTTGAAGAGGGCATCATGGGGTGTTGGAGACTTTGACTTGCACACTCACATAGACACACATCCACAACTCTTCCCAGCCACCCCCATCCCATCCTTCCACTCAATAACCCCTCTTACCCCGCTTTCTCTCTCTCTCTCTCTCTCTCTCTCTCTCTCTCTCTCTCTCTCTCTCTTCCTCTCGTCGTCCTCATGCTTATGTTTCTGTGGGTGGACGTGCATCAGCCAGAGTAAGCAGAGGGGTTGATGGGAAATGCGGTTTTGGCCCCCACCGGCCCTTGGGCCTGAGGATTGATTGTTGATTGCTGACCGCAGGTAATTCTAGCCTCGGTGAGAAAAGCCCGCAGGAGTGTTTAAACTGATCCCAGGCCAGCAGAGGGTGTGTGTGTGTGTGTGTATGGGTGTATGGGTGTGCATGCATACGTCTGCCTGTGTGTGTGTGTGTGTGTGCGTGTTTAAACTGATCTCAGGCCAGCAGAGCCTGCCACCAACGATAACTTGAGCAGCAATAAAGGTTTCAATAGCACAGAGGTTTAGTCTCTTACAGGGCCAAGGTTAACCCCAGTTGTGTGTGTGTGTGTGTGTGTGTGTGTGTGTGTGTGTGTGTGTGTGTGTGTCTGTGTGGAGTTGCTGTTCACTCCAGACGGTAAATGCTTCCGTGCGTTAAGACCTGTACAGCTCCGTGGAGCATCTCCTGAATGTTTTCTGTTTAGTTCATCTTCCTCTTATGTGTTCCCCGGCCTTCCTTGTCATATTGCTGCTCCTCCCTCTCTGTGGCCCATCTCTAGTCACGAGCAGTGATTCCCCCAGACATTTTCCACCAGCGGTGCTAGGGCCCGTCAAAATGTTGTTGCACTAAACTCAGTCACGACTTTCAGAAAACAATTTCAACGATGAGGTTGGCTGTGCTTTTACAGTGTATTACTTTATAGAGAAAATCCCGCACATTTGAGGAAGGTCTACATGACCAAACGTTGTGAATAAATGTTTGGCATGCGTAATGGACAGAGTGCAGGATTTTCTCTATAAAGTATTACTGGTAACCTTTACCTTATCCAACGCACCTGTCCCAAAAGCGTTTTTCAACTAAGTGCTTTTACAGTGTGCAAGTAGGCCTACCTGCACACTGTAAAAGCACTTAGTTGAAAAATTTGTGACGTGAAGATTTTGCAGTGATGCTGAAAATGTAAATAGTGGTGCTGTGCCGCTGCTGAGTACATTGTAGGAGAAACACTGACAAGGCCCCGGCCCCCATACACACAGACAGACAGATGGCAATTCAAAATGATCCGATAATTAATAATTAGATCCATAATGTTAAGTTGTCGTGGTTTCCGAGTGTGTTGTGCTAATATTTTGTCTCCTGTTGGATTTTAATGTTTGATAGATAGATAGATAGATAGAAATAGATACTTTATTAATCCCCAAGGGGAAATTCAAGGTCCCAGCAGCTTAAGACACCACACACAACATACACCACAATGTAAACAGGATAATACAAAGCAAATCAACAAATCAATATGACTAAAAGGGCAGTTAAATGCTAAAGATAAAGATGTGCATGAATGTACTGAGGATTGGTACTGTGTTCCAGTATGAGGTGTGTTAAGTTGGTAGTGCAAATAAGTTCAATATAATGTTTGTCGACACCATTCACTAATAATGGTTCATGGAAGTCTTCCTCTGTTCTCCATGCGGCCGTGCAGCGCAGGCCTGTCCGTGCAGGCTGATGTGTGTTGAGTCCCTCTGGCCTCATCTCCTCCTTGGACGGACGGGTTGAGTGGCCAGCTCTCCATAGTGAGCGGCCCCTGCACTGGTGCACCCTTCTCTCTCTCTCTCTCTCTCGCTCACACACCAATTCACTCATTCACTCACTCACTCATTCACTCACTCACTCACACACACACACACCGTCATCACTCATCACTCTCTCACACTTTCCTCACCCTCTCTCACTCATATACTCTCTCTCTTTATTTCTCTCTCTCTCTCTCTCTCGGTCTCTCTTTGTCCATCTATACTGAGCTGGGACGCCGAACAAAAGCAGAGGAAAGGCTCTGACGCACACACACTCTCAGCACTCCCACACAGACGGCAGGTTAGGCCCATCCACCGCACCCCTCCCCAGCCCTCCCCAGCCCTCCCTTCTCCTCTCCTCCCAAACCAGGATTAGGTGTCCTGGAGCCACTGCATTCACCTTGGCAGCTCCCACACAACACCTAACAACACAGACCAGACACCTGATCCACAGGGTTTGTGCTCCGAGAACTTGTTAACACACACACACACACACACACACACACACACACACACACACACACACACACACACACACAGACACGTTTACAGTCATACTGTACCAGTAGAGCATATTGATTCGCCTCCAACAGAGAAACATGGTAGGTCAGTGTTTAGATGTAGGCCACATATCCACTTACAAAGTATCTCAATACTTTGAACTTTGTTATACTGTATCTTCACGTTGTTACTTGCTATCATGGTATCAAACACACAGACACAGCACATTTCCCTTGGCTGTGTTTGTGAATGCTGGTGACAGTCATGCCATTCTCATTTGTTTCTGGGTTTGCGTATGGTACAGTATATTGTGTCCCACCGTCTCAAGGGTGTTGGTCTTTTGTTACTGTTGCGTCGCATTTCTGTTTTCCTGTGAGAGAATGCCGGAATTCCTTTTTGAGTGTTGCATTTAAAACTATAAACAGTTATGAATTATGAATGCAGTTTGTAATCTCTTCAACATTTACACATCCACACACACCTTTTCCTCCAGTCACAATCATAATTACTACTTGTTACCCTAAACTTTTATTTAACATGTTGGCAGTCATATCCCATAAACTATTTTGATAATGTGTCTTAAAGGATTGGTCTTATACATTGTGTCAGTAGAGTGAAATGCATGTAATGAAAGACATCAGAGGTCAGATCTCTAAGGCAGGGTCACATGTTTTATGCCAACGCTAACATGTTGGCATGGAAACTCCACTTGGGCTCGGACGATGTCACAATAAGTCTGTTCAAAGCATATTACTCCTCTCAGTATAGTGCTCCCTTATTGACCCTGGAGGAAAAGGCTGGCGTGCAGAAGCTTCTGGAAGATTTTGATGAGTTTATTACTCAAGAAACCCAGGTGCTGTTGTTCAACTGACCTGTATTATAACGCACGGGTCAGCACCTTCCAGGTGTTATGACGAAGTTTGATGTACAGATGTATTTTTCGCCTGAACGACTCCCGCACAACATGGTTATGCTGCTGGCAAATCCTAGGATTAGAGTCATATGATACCAGTCACCCATGTTGAAACACTTGTACTGTATACGTGTCTTTTTCTGAATGGATCCAGGCAATAAAAATGGTGGTGATGATGAATATTTTTAGTACTGTGCCATCTCCTCCCACTAGTGTGTGTGTGTGTGTGTGTGTGTGTGTGTGTGTGTGTGTGTGTGTGTGTGTGTGAGAATGTACATCGTCTCATGACTCTCTTGTCTTCTCCTTTCCCCTATACTGTCAGATTGTCATCGCCAAGTCCCCCGTGGCCCCATTTGCAGTGCTGAACTACACCGTGCAGAGGGAGGGCATTCGGCTGGAGGGTGAGTCCAGGATGGGGATCATGAGGTGGAGATCACAGTGGAAATAATGAAGCTGGAGAAGTTACCGTAAGCGCAATGCAATGCTCAGGCCATAAGAATTCAGAAGAAGTTCTCTCTTGTTCCGAAGTTACACAAACGATCTACGCTCGCATTTTAAAGCTTTGAAAGGTGAACCAAATGGTTTGACGGTAGCAAAGATCCTTCATTACTGACAAGATAAAGCAACATAATGCATCTCTATGGAAGCAAAATTTGAACAGTTCCTGTCTGCTTAAAGAGGCGTGTCGCAAAGACGTCATAGAGCGATATTGATTTCTGTCAGATTGGCAAGTAGTTCAATTAAAATGTAACAGTCAGTTTCTAGGTCTGCTTAAAGGGGGATTTCGCCCCCCTCCACTTTGTGAACGTGGAAATGGTCGAACGTTGTTGCCTCTCGCTCCGCTTTAACCCTCTCTGACGCTAGCTTAACACTACCGTTCCAAGTGTTCTGCTGCCAGACAATAGGAAATCTGCCTCTAGCAGCTGGTCAGTGTGATCCTGCATAACTGGGCTAGTTGTGATGTATTCTCTTTGATGGGCCCACAGTGAGGGAGTGTACTACTCAGTGATGCTCAATCACTATGGTTGAGTATGTGCTCTCACTGCCATACCACCCGCTCGTTGGCATGGCAGTCAATTCAATTTTCAATTCATAGAGCTTTTTTGGCATGACTGTAAGCGTTACAATGCCAAAGCAGTAATTACATCAAATAATTGACATTAATGTTAATAATAACGACAATTGACATGGACTATGGATAATAATAATAAAAAAATAGAACATTAGGACACCTACACTCATTAACACATACACACACACACACACACACACACACACACACTGTACACACATACACCTATGCCCACACACACACACTGTAGTCAAGCTGCAGGTTTAGTACCCTGGAGTTAGAATAGAATATAAACTTTAATAGAATAGAATATTATAAACTTTAATAGAATAGATTAGGAACTTTAATAGAATAGAATATAAACTTAAATAGAATAGAATATAAACTTTAATAGAATAGAATAGAAACTTTAATAGAATAGAAAATAAATAATAAATAAAGTTGGGAAGGTTATCCAATTATCCAATTCCAATTAATGGACAAATTAGCCGTTTTAAATAACACTTATACTCTTAAAACTCAGTGCTATTGTTACGGTCAGGTTTGGGAAACAACACACAGACTGAAGGCTGCGTTTGTGTTTGGCATTCGCATGACTGGCGTTTGTGGGTCGCAGGTTAACCCTCGGGTGTAACAGCTATTAAAACAGGTATTAAGTAAATTCCGAGTTCCCAGAGCACAAATATATTCTGTGACCTTTTGAACAAGTATAATCAGTTCATGGCATATGTTTGGCCCTCTGCAGTCTCTCCTAATGCAGTCAGGTAAGGGCAGATATCCCGCTGCCAGTAAACACAAGCCCAGGTGATCCATTGCTGCTGGAGTTTGTGGCAGAACAGCAGATCGGTCGCTGATAAGCTACAGGTGTGTAAGCCGACCCTGCCGGTAAACGGGAGGTGTGTTGCATCACACAGCTGGATATCGTGTCTCTGAAAGCCCCACACCCGCACACACTCCCTCACACACTCCCTCACACACTCCCTCGCTCATTTAAATCATCCTCCTGCAAAAAGGCAACAGATGCTGAAATATAAATCTGTCTCCTCAGAGATGTGTGTGTGTGTGTGTGTGTGTGTGTGTGTGTGTGTGTGTGTGGGACGGGGGGTTGAGCATGGTTTGGCTCTGAAACGGTGTCCTCAAAAGTGCATTCCACAATGTAGCTGCAGGATGAAAGCTCCAGAGGAGAGAGAGGGCCAACAAGACTTGAAAACCCCAGAGAGATGACCTCTCGTGTTTTTCTTCTTTCTCGTGTGTGTGTGTGTGTGTGTGTGTGTGTGTGTGTGTGTGTGTGTGTGTGTGTGTGTGTGTGTATGCATATGTATGTATGTGCATGTGTGTGTAAGTGTGCGTGCATGTGCGTGTACTGTATGCATGTGTCCGTGTGTGTGTGTGTGTGTGCGTGTGTGTTGATCATTCCCAGCTCCGTGCGTGGTAGACTGAGCCCAGGCCCGGTTTCCCCCCACCGTGGCCCTCACATGCACCGCGGCGATAGCATCTGTTTTAATCCCGTGTTTGTTTTAAAGGCCCCTCTCTGCTTTCATCTGGCCCCGGCCCCGGCTCCTGCCCTGTTTTTCCTGCGCGGCTCCCGCTACGCCGTGCTCATGGCACAGGGTCAAGCGCTGCTATCAGAGCTACTCTTTTGATTAAAATGCCTGCGCTGGTGTTGACATGTTTGCCTCTGGAGGCACTGGCCAAAGAATGGCTGTGTAGAGAGAGGAGTGTAGAGAAGTGTAGGGAATGATTTGCATGCTTACTTAGTAATAATAGTGCGATTTGAATGTTTTTGAAAACAACTACAAACGAGTCGAGGCTTACAACGGTAATGCAAATCCAAAGGCATGATTTGATGTCTCTCTCAAAGTTTCCCCCTAATTATAAGTGTCTTGTTTCCGGCTTTTTTAACCTTCATTATTCTTGCTGTTTTCAAGACCAAAACATGTTAAGTGGCTATTTAGTACTAAGTAACACAATACTCTCATTACTCTTCAAGTCAGCGCAGGTCTGGAAAACCTTTTAGAACCGTTAAAGACTATTTCTATTCATAACAACCGAAATCGAAGAAATGATGTAGTGCACCCTTAAGCCAGGAATGTTGGAAATGGAACGTTCTAAAGAATATCTGGGTTCATTGAATTCAAACATGGAATTCTAGAACCTTACATTGTTGCAGAAGAGAATCTTCTGGTAGAATGTTGAAAACTCCTCCCTGCTGAAGGGTTAATAACGCTGCTAGTGGAAAGCTACAGGTGGCCCACATCCCTGGAGCTGACCTACCTGGCCTCCTACCTGGCCTCCTCCTCCTGCCGCAGCCCTGCTGCATAGCCATCCTCCCGCCTCATCCTCATGCGCCCAGCTGACCTGCGGATTAGTCAGATCCGGCTCCGGTTACCCAGGACAGTGGAGTGGAAAAGCACCCAGAAAACACACACTGAGTGCAGGGAGCGGAGAGAGAGAGGAGAGGGAGAGAGAGAGGAGAGGAGGGAGAGAGAGAGAGAGCAGAGAGGGAGGGAGAGAGAGAGGAGAGGAGAGAGAGAGCGCGAGGCCATGGGAAGAGAGAGGGAAGAGATTAGGAGAGTCGTATAGGGTCTGATGGGGCCGAGAGATTAGAGGTGGAGTACGAGTGGTTTTTACATAGATTACCATGGCCAAAACACTGTGTGTGTGTGTGTGTGTGTGTGTGTGTGTGTGTGTGTCTGTGTCAGTGTGTGTATGTGTGTCTGTGCACACTGAATGGCCTCTGTTTCACTTTCCCATTGCTCCGAGGCAGGGGTTTGTATGTTGCGTCGGTCTGTCTGAATGTGTGTGTGTGTGTGTGTGTGTGTGTGTGTGTGTGTTTGTGTGTATGTGTGCGGACTGTATCTCACACACTCGCACACAGTCATTGAATGGCTCCCCTCTCATCCCGGTCCCTCTTAACAAGCCCTTCTTTGATGAGATCCCAACTTCCTGCCAGCATTAAATAAAGGCCCAGTTAAAAAAAAAAAAAAAAAAAAACAGGGCACTACTCTCACGCACACACACACACACACACACTCACACACACACACACACACACACACACTCACTCACACACTCACATACACACAGAGTACTCTCCCCCCACACACAACAAGAGGATCCTTCATGGCTACCCTAAAGGCCATTAGGCATGGCTGGCTACTGGGGCAGCTGCCGTGACCCACTGATGAGGGCAGAGAAAGTGCCCGCAGCGCAGCGGGCTGCCAGCCTCAGGCCAGCTACCCTCCTCCAGCGCCACACGTAACCCCCGAGCGGCGGCCAAGCGCCCAAACAGCCCCGATGAAATCATTGCCCATTGTGGCACCTCGGGCACCCATGCAACAGTATGCAAAATCTCCCCTCCAGGATAACAGTTACGGAGCTGCACATATGTTGTGCTCGGCTTCCTCTATTTGAGTGGCGGGATTAGGACCTCGTGTCAGTAAAAATAGAGCAGAGTATTGGCCTAAGCACTGGGACCTTTTAAAGGAGAACTCCGGCCCCCAGAGTGTAGCTGTTGGCTGCAGTAACTCCAGCTAGGTAGAACCGATTGTACATGTTCATGTCCCTAGAGTGAAGCACTGTAGCTGCCTGGTAACTAGCAACTCCAGCTAGGTAGAACCGATTGTACATGTTCATGCCCCTAGAGTGAAGCACTGTAGCTGCCTGGTAACTAGCAACTCCAGCTAGGTAGAACTGATTGTTTTTATTTTATTTCATACCGACTGTACACTAACAGATCTATGTCAAAAATCGCCATAATTCTCCTTTAAAGCTAGAGGAACTTGAAGTTGTGAGTTGGAGTGACTCAATGCCTTTGACCATTTTGAAGAGATAGGCGAACCCTGGAGAGATGTATCGGATTTTCCCTGAATGAGTTAACGTATTAATGAACAGCCTCATGGCTTGCTTTGTTTAGCTGGAGTGCTGTTAAGTTGTGAATAGACAGAGAACTGTTTGGGCTCTCAGAATATAATGCCACGCACATCACTCATATTAGCAAAATACCAGGATTGCTGTAATACACGTTCTATTCATTGGAGAAGAAAGATATATAGTTATAGAAATGATTGGCAATCTAGTATTGATGATATATCGTCTGAAGGGCTTGGGCCCGATTCCGGTCTGTGTGTGTCGTTCTTTTCTTGGCATCTGCTTTTCTATCTAGAACCCAGCTTTTATCACTTTTGGATGGGTGTGCTTTATCCTTGAACTCTTTTGCAATCTAGTATTGAGGACATCATTTTGCTTACTGAGCAAGATTCCTTGGGCCAAAGAAACGGCCAACTTTTCAACTAGGAGAATCAGCACATGCAGGGTCTTTCTTGGCAATGCAAGGGATGCTCTAGGTTCTGTCTACAGTATGAGTCTGGTAGTGCTATCCAGGGCCTTATAGGCAAATCCCCCCACTTGCGAATGCTTGGTAACGCTTGGAACTTGGTAACACGCTTCAGGGAGCTATTTTGGGAAGCTGTTTTCCTATTCAAATGAATGGGGAGGCATACAGTACGTAAGGGACATAAAAACTATATCAGGCGAATCAGTGTTTCGATTTGTACTGAACGATACAAATACCTACCCCAAATCACTGAAAGGGCTAGACGTAATTCTCACGTTACGTACATTACAAGTGGGATATGTGCCATATTGGCATTACAAACTAACCCCATACATTTCTATGGGAAATTCTTGGTGTGCTATCTCTCATTAGAACGTCTCTGACTATATGAACTAACCCTAAACATTTCTGTGGGAGATTCTTGTAGTACTGTATCTCTTCGTTAGAACATCTCTGGCTATATGAATTAACCCTATACATGTCTATGGGAGATTACTGGTGTACTGTCTCTCTTCATTAGAACATCTCTGGCTATATGAACAAACTAGTGCTTTGTGTCCTCATTAGGAAGTCTCTGGTGCTGCGAAGTAAAGGTGAGTGATGGTGACGTGTGACCTAAAGCCTTCTGGTGGCCCTCATAGTGGTTTTGTCCCCCCTTATAGCTGACCACTGTAGGGATGTTGCTTGATGCTGGTGATTGTGGTAGTAATTGCACTACGTAGGCAGAACATGCAGCTGCTGCTGATGACGATGACGACGACGACAATGATGATGATGATGATAATGATGATGATGATTGTAATGAGATTGTCCTACTTTGTAAAGGCATTGGTGTAGTTAGTGGAATAAGTTATAGCATCAGTGGAACCGCGTCCCCAACATACACTTCAAGCAAATGCTTTCCCTCTCTGTGACTTCATGCCGCTCGAGCAGGCCAAGATTTCGGGCCACATTAACAACAGGATATCTTAAACAGATGTGCTCTCCAGAAGTGCACACAATCCTATGAGCTCACATACTGGTGCGCTCTCTCTCTCTCTCTTTCTCTCTCTCTCTCTCTTTCCTCCTCTCTCTGCTCACAGACGCGTACCAAATGTTTGCAAAAAAAAGTCATTACTGTTACATAAGGTCCAAGGGAGCGTGTCTCTCGTTCTCCCCAATGCTGGACAAGAGCTTTTTGACCTTGCTTTGTCTTTTTCTGGCCACGAGTTTTTTCTATTGACTCTCTGAAAAGAGCTTTTCAGTCCGAACTTCTCTCATTTTCCTTGTCTCTCTATCTCTCTCTCTCTTTCACTCTATCTCTTGCTCGGTCACTCCTTTCAGTCTATCTTTCTGTCGTCCTCATTAAATGATCTCATTGCAATTTTATCCATCCGCGGCATGTTGCTCTCATTATGTCCTCTGATGCTGGCCATTATGTAACTTCCTGTCCTCTGCGTCGGGATTACTTCAGACACGGGGCCTCCTGGGCCTTGGATTGGGCGGCACCCTCCACCCCATCCAACCACCCCTCTCACCCCACCCCCCAAAGGGTCTACTTTTGTTTGCCATCTTTGCATACAGTATATGCCTACTCTAGTGCTCTTGAGGAGATGAATACAGTACGTGACGACTAACAGCTAGCTTGAAGAATTGAATGTGTGACAGCTTAAAGCTAGCTTGAGGAGATGAATGCGTGACGCTAACAGCTAGCTTGAGGAGATGGATGCGTGACGCTAACAGCTAGCTTGAGGAGATGGATACGTGACGCCAACAGCTAGCTTGAGGAGATGGATGCGTGATGGCTAACAGCTAGCTTGAGGAGATGGATACGTGACGCCAACAGCTAGCTTGAGGAGATGGATGCGTGATGGCTAACAGCTAGCTTGAGGAATTGAATGTGTGATGGCTTACATCTAGCTTGAGGAGATGAATGCGTGACGCTAACATGTAGCTTGAGGAGATGGATGCATAATGGGTAAGAGCTAGCTTGAGGAGATGGATACGTGACGCCAACAGCTAGCTTGAGATGGATGCGTGATGGCTAACAGCTAGCTTGAGGAGATAAAAATGTGGCTGCTAACAGTTAGCGTGAGGAGATGAATACGTGATGGCTAACAGCTAATTGAGGAGATGAATACGTGATGGCTAACAGCCCAAAATGGTCCTATGTTCCCCGGTCACACAATACAAATCGGGGAACATAGGACCCTTTTTGGGAAAACCGGGGAACATGGGACCCTTTTCTGTTTTTATTTTAAAAAGGGGCCTACTGTATGTTCCCCGGTCCCATACAAAGTGGGAAACTTAGGACGTGGGGAGCATATATACGCTCCCCTTGAGGAGATGAAAATGTGACCGCTAACAGCTAGCTTGAGGAGGGAACGCCATACTGACTGATGAAGCGGAAAACCAAAGCATGTCCTGTCCAGTCCTGTCCAGCTCGTACACAGAGTCGTCGTGTGAAATCTAATTTGACTTGAAAATGAAGTTAGTTAACATCTCCCTGCATTTAGCAGCTGCTCGAAGCTGATTAGCCACGTTGTGTAAACGCTGAACGTGGGGGGAAAAATCTAGGCTCCGCAGTGAGCCGATTTCCCGTGAGGATGAGGTGATTCTTCACCTGTGTCTAGCTCTCAGGTAGGGTCCAGGTGTCCCGCCTGATCCGCCAGGTGTGCAGCGGCTCATTGCCGGGCTGGTCTCACGTGGACGAGGGCCGAGGCCCTCCTGGGACGGACGTGGCTCCCCGAGGTGCGGTGCAGGAGAGGTGGAGTGACATTGGAGAAGCCTCTCCTTTCTCCTTAACCTTCTCCGCTTGTTTGGATGCGGCAGGCATTACAGTCGCTGGTGTGAAAGGAAACAGGAGAAGCACTTTGGGTGTGTGTGTGTCTGTCTTTGTGTGTGTGTGTGTGTGTGTGTGTGTGTGTCTGTGTGTGAGCGAGAAATAGAGAGTTGATGTCTGTGAACTGCAGTACATTAGACCAGTTTGTCTGTTGTGATATGAGCTATGTGTTTTTCTTGTGTGCTTCTGTGTATGTGTGTGTGTGTGTGTGTGTGTGTGTGTGTGTGTGTGTGTGTGTGAAAACGAGAGAGATGGTGTCCGTGAACTGCAACATTTCAGACCTGTCAGTGAACTATGCATTTTCTTTTTCTGTGTGTGTCTGTGTGTGTGTGTGTGTGTGTTTGTGTGTGAGCTTGTACATTAATGTGTCCCCTTGTTTGTGTCCATGTGTCTTCACATACATCAGCTTCCTGCTGGCAGTTGATTGGTTGTTGTAACTGGGGGGATGGAGGGGGTGCACAGGCCAAACATCTCTAAGACACGAGACTCGTCACAACTCCCCCCCCCCCCCCCCCCCCTCCGGCCTGTCTGAGGCAACTGTACACGTTTCTGCATGGGCCTTAACATGTCCCTGAAACCTCTGAGTCCTGAACCTGACCGTCCACGGTGTGCCACGGAGCCGTGATTGGATCCGCCAGATGTACCAACTAACCCCTCTGGCGAGGAGTCATCTCGCCTCTTTGTTCACTCAGATTCGCAGGGATTGTTTTGTGTCTTTAGCGCTCCCACACCCATGCACCCCCCAACCCCACCCCCCCCCCCCCATGCTGAGACACTGTCCGCCGTCTCGGATTGCGCTCGCGTAATCCTATTACCCTACCGCCTTGTAATCATGTAGCGCGAGGGTGTGTGTGTGTATGTGTGTGTGTGTGTGTGTGTGGGGTGAGGGGCGTTTAGCACACACCTGAGATGCCTGCAACCCCATTAGCTCCGTGCTAGTGCTAACGCTCTGGCTTGTGTGCGCGACAGGTGAGGCTGCCATGTGAGCACCCGTTTAGCTCTAGCAGGTAGCGCCTGCGTCATGTTGGAATCACACGTGTGCGGCCCATCCATCACTCTCTACTCATCTTCACTCCCTATATCCCTCCCTCTCTCTCTCCCTCTCTCTCTGTCTCTCTCTCCCTCTTTCCCTTCTTCCCTCTCTCTGTCCATCCCTCTCCTTCCCTCTGTCTATCTCCCTCCCTCCCCCCCTCTCTCTCTGTCCATCCCTCTCCCTCCCTCTCTCTATTCCCCCCCTCTCTCTCTCTCCTCCTGTCCCTGTGGAGCTCCTACGGTGGCCCGGTTGCTTTGAAGCGCTGGTTTAGTCGGTGGCTGTGTGCGGCGGCCAGGGCATCTGCGGAGCCTTTAATGAAGAGACTGGAAACTGTGATGGGGCTTCTGTTACAGGACCTTTTACAGGCCTGCACACACACACAGGCACACACACACACACACACACACACACACACACACTCACACCTTTTACAGGCCTGCCTCTGCCGTAGGACACGCCACACCGGTGAAGCCAAGCGGCCCAGGGGGGAAGACAGGGAGCGCAGAACAGCTGCCTTTTACGGCCCTGGTGACACACACACTCACACTCACACACACACACTCACACACACACACACACACACACACACACACATACACACTCTCTCTCTCTCTCTCTTTCTCTCTCTCTCTCTCTCTCTTACACACATACTCACACACACAAAGGTTACACAAACATGCCATACCAAGCCACAGGCTCATGAAGATACAATGAGAGCTGAAGTCATTGGAGTGGTAGGCAGCGTAGCATCAAGAGGTGATCATTAGGCAGCTCATAGTAGTCTTTAGTGAAAACCACACTATTGCCTGT
The DNA here is from genome assembly GCF_963854185.1 of Sardina pilchardus. Lineage (NCBI taxonomy): Eukaryota > Metazoa > Chordata > Actinopteri > Clupeiformes > Clupeidae > Sardina > Sardina pilchardus. The sequence continues at coordinate 3,960,828 of NC_085005.1, read as the reverse complement.
TGAGATCAAGGATGAGAAAGGAGCAGGTTTTGATGCCTACATTAGTGTGAGACAGGTGTGTGTGTGCGTGTGTGGGTGTGTGTGTGTGTGTGTCTGTGTGTGTTCATGTGTGTGTGTATCTCCAAACACCACAGGGTGAGGTAATTTGTGTGTGTGTGTGTATCTCCAAACACCACAGGGTGAGGTGATTTGTGTGTGTGTGTGTATTTCCAAACACAACAGGGTGAGGTGATTTTTGTGTGTGTGTGTGTGTGTGTTTTTTTTAACACCACAGGGTAAGGTGTGTGTGTGTGTGTGTGTGTGTGTGTGTGTGTGTGTGTGTGTGTGTGTGTGTGTGTGTGTGTGTGTGTGTGTGTGTGTGTGTGTGTGTGTGTGTGTGTGTGTGTGTGTGTGTGAACACCACAGGGTAAGGTGTGTGTGTGTGTGTGTGTGTGTGTGTGTGTGTGTGTGTGTGCGTGTGTGTGTGTGTGTGTGTAAGGGGCAAAGCTTGAGCGTGCTCGGCCTCAGCCAAGGCCATGGCCAAAAACAATCCAGTCCAGCGCACTCCTGAGGAAATGGAAAAATACCTCATCTTTCAGGAGGAATTCTGCTTCCTCCTCCACCTCCTCCTCATCCCCCTCCTCCACCTACTCCACCCCCTCCTCCACCTCCTCTTCATCTCCCCTTCACCCCCTCCTCCACCTCCTACTTCTCCTCCACCTCCTCCGCCTCCTCACCCCCACATTCTACCCACTCCCCACCCCCCCAGTCTGTCAGAGCTGGAGCCTGTAGAGGAGTGTGAGTCCTGGCCTAAGTGCCGCTGCTGCCCCCACATGTGCTTGTGCTGCTGAGTGTAACCAGCGCCTGCCTTGGCGCTCGCTGCACACGCTGATTAGTGTGGACGGAGCCATCGCGAGCGTGCAATACTGTATGTGAGCGCGAGTGCGTCTCCTCAGATCCGGACGCCTCTTTGTGCCGGAGCTGTTTGGTTAAGGCCCCTGGGCCCTCCACTCCCTCTTCTCTAGCCGAGCTGCCAGACTCTGGTTTTCATTAGCACCGGCCAGAGAGAGAGGGAGAGAGAGAGAGGGAGGGATGGATGGAGGGAGGGAAGGGAGAGAGAGAGAGAGAGACGGCGGAGGAGTGCACATGTGGACGCCTTGGAATGCGGGGCTTGGAATGCGGGGTGTTTTAATGTGGTTTTGATATCTGTGCATTCATGCGCAGTGATAAGGAGCCAGAGAGCTATTACAACACCGCCACTCGGCTCCCACAACAACACACTCCAGGCTCTGGCTCTGGCTCAAGGCCCGCCAAATCGGCTCTGAACTTTTCCACTTGTTTATAGATACAAATTATGTCGCAGGGGTTCTTTTATACGTTTATATTCTATATTCGTTTTATAGGAATTTTATATTAGTGTTATTTGGAATGTGTCGCGGATTTGGAATAATTGGCCTTGGGGTCCGGATATGAGTGATGCCGGTGGAATCCTGGGAGTGCTTGTGAATCATTCTCAATCATCCTCTGCCTCGGTATACTTGGATATCGCTGTTTGTGTGTGTGTGTGTGTGTGTGTGTGCGTCCTATTCGGAAACACACAGGAAAGTAGTGAAAAGTGACTCAAAGTTAGTCATTGCCCTTGAGCCCTCTTTTATAAACCCACAGAGATCATGAATGCATGGATGAATGGGTGGGTTGATGGATGGATGGATGGATGGATGGATAGATAGATGACTTCCTCATGAACCCTCTGTACTGGTGTCAGTAAGGTCATGTGTGCCGCTGTGGAGAGTAGGAGAGAGTAGACACTAATCCCCTGGATTAGGTGTCCTCTGCCATCCCTCTGTTTCTTCTTTCTCTCTCTCTCTCTCTCTCTCTCTCTGCCATCCTTCTGTTTCTCCTTTCTCTCTCCCTCTCTTTCTCTGCCATCTCTCTGTCTCTCTCTCTCTCTCTTTCTTTCTTTCTGTCTCTCTCTTTCTCTCTTTCTTTCTGTCTCTCTTTCTCTCTTGCTCTCTCTCTCTCTCTCTCCCACATCTCCCTCTTCCCACTCTCACCCCTGTTATTAGTAAATATGTCTATTTTGTCACCACATCAGTGCTTTCATCTGAATCCTCTTTTGAGGATGTGTTATGAGTAGAAACGTCAGTGTTTGACATCGACGTCATTTGTTCATGTTTTTGAAAACCTTGCATCTGTGTTTGACTGTTTGGACACCTTTTGGAGCTATTTGTGGCTGTGTTTGTGTTTCTGTTTGTGTGGGCATACTCACATGTGTGTGTGCGTGCATGCGTGCGTGTGAAAGAGGCAGAGACATGTGAGAAAGAGGAAAAGAAAGAAACGTGTGAGTGAGTGAGTGTGTGTGTGAGAGAGAGTGTGAAAGAGCAAGAGAGAGAGGGAGTGTGAGTTTGGCAGCAGCCCTGTTGTCCTGTGGCCTCCTCCCCGTGTGGTGGCTGCTGAAGCGCTCTGTGTGTTGTAGCCCACCGCTCCAACCAACCGCCCGCCCCGCCACGTTCCATCTCCCATGTGTTCCGTGGACCTTTGTTCCGCGGCTTGGCTGTGTCCCGTCCCGTTCTGTCCTGTCCGGTGCTGTGTTCTCCTTGTTCCATGGCCCCCGATGTTCCATGGTTATTCCGCGCCTGGCGTTCCCAGCGCCGGGCTGCTATCCTCTGGAGATCGGCGCCCCGTCGGGCACTTCCTCTTTCCTCTCCGACGGCAGGGCCACTCGGCAGATCTTCCTGCTCTCCCACTTGTGTCGTGTCTGTCAACAGCAGCGTCCCAGTGAACCACACCAGGGCTTTTGAATAGACGCATACCTGGGAGGTGAGCTAGCTACATGTGGGAAACGACTGCAAAAAGAAAAACATACAGGAATCGCACTCGCGTACAATACTCGCATGATAAATCCTGTGGTAAAGCGTTTCTATGTACGTTTCATACTGAAAAGACGTAATCATGTATAATACCTGTCAGCGTAAGGGTGTGATTTATAATGGTTAGCTATAATCTGATGCCAAAAGCAACAGTTTGATGTGCAACAAAAGTGTCGAATTAATGTAGTCGTTCAAACAAACGGATAATACAATTTAACCTCACCTTAGTCGAGGAGTAGGCCAGACTGAGAGGCCTGCCCGGCATTGCTCTTCAATGCTTTCATGTCATAAAGTCAAGAGAATTAATAACTCAATAGTCGGTTGACTCATCCTGGTTTAGTTTCGTAAACGCAACAGTGTAGACTATGAGCAAAAGCCTCATCAGACCGCTAATCTCCAAAGCATCTGCACACATTTTGCAGCTAACAATTCTAGATTAGAGTCAGATTACAGAGTACACCTGCGACAGTTAACATGATCGTGAGCTCTGGTCCACCGATAATTACTGTACGTCAATTTGCTCATTCCCTTAGATGAATGCAGCACTCTCAGTCATTAGCTAGGTAGCCTGCTAGCCGTTTCCAGGCTGTTGACCTCAGCGGCCATCTTGGAGTATTGATAGCGGTGGATATGGCCAAAGATCCTTAAGGCGTAGCAAGATACGTCGTCGTAGTTCATGTCTATGGGCGCAAAACGGGGATCACTTCCTCTGCATAAAGGGGGTGTGTCATGCGTGTCAGACGTATTCGTGGGTTTCATCAGGTCCCTTTCCACAGGTGTACAAAATCAAGCACTCGATTATCAATGCAATTGCTATCAGTTGCTGATGATGTTCCAAAATAATCTTGCTGCTCTTTCAAGCCTTCTACATTTATTAGTTATAATATGGAAGTAACACACACACAAAGCATCTACACTTTCAAGGAATTGAATAAAAACATCAATGGAATAATGGAAATATGTCGCTGCTCTCATTAAGTTACCCCAGCGCCATCTGATCGTCGTTAGCACAAATCAGGATTTGGTTCAGCTGGCTGGCTAATGTGTTGTCAAGGTAGAGCGTACGTAGCAACCGGCCAACATCAGCAGAATAAACAAGAGGGGCACACCTGATATAAAGTAAATTTTCTCCGGACGGGAATGCTCAAAAATGCTAAAAATGTACCTGAAGTGGTCAGAAGGGGTTGAGGGTCATGAAACCGTGCCCAAAATTCGCATTCCTAACTCTAGAGAATGGAGATCTTAGCATATAGTTGAAATTCTGATCTATGTCCATAGACTTCAATGGAACAGTTGCTGCCTCTGCTCTGCATAAAGGGGGATTTTGACCCCCCCCTCTTGCGATTCGGGTTCCAGGAAGTGGCTTCTCATGAAGTATCTTGCTCCGCCCTTAATGATCTTTGATATGGCGCAGAGTGGTCCAGGAGGCACTCGGTCCCGTCGTCCCACAATCCCCTGGGGCAAGGAGCCTGAGGAGGGGCACGTTCCCCAGGGCATTGTGCTCCCAGGTGGACCTGAATGGAAGTGGATGTGTTTGTGTGTGTGTTTATGTTTGTGTAAGTGAGGGAGAGTGTATGTGCTCCCAGGTGGACCTGAATGTAAGTGTGTGTGTGTGTAGAAGTGAATGTCTGTGTGTGTGTGTGTGTGTGTGTGTGTGTTTATGTTTGTATAAGTGAGGGAGTGTGTATGTGCTTCCTCCCTCCGACCCTATATGCTTCCACTTTTTCTTCAGAGTCCTCCTGTGTGTGAGTGTGTGAGAACTGAGAACATAAGTGTTTATAAGTGTGTTTGTGTATCTCTAAGTGAGGAAGTGTGTGTGTGTGTGTGTGTGTGTGTGTGTGTGTGTGTGTGTGTGTGTGTGTGTGTGTGTGTGTGTGTGCGCGTGTGTGTGTGTGCGCGTGCGCGCGTGTGTGTAAGTGAGGGAGTGTGTATGTGTTCACATTGCATAAGGAGCATATATCATCAAACAATAGAAACAGTACCAAAGTGGAACAGATGTCTGCCCTTGTGTGAGTTGATTTAGTGCGTGAGGTGATATTGTGTGTGAGGTGATTTAGTGTGTGAGGTGATTTTGTGTGTGAGGTGATGTGATGTGTGAGGTGATTTTGTGTGTGAGGTGATATAATGTGTGTGAGGTGATTTAGTGTGTGTGGTGATGTGGTGTGTGAGGTGATTTAGTGTGTGAGGTGATTTTGTGTGTGAGGTGATTTTGTGTGTGAGGTGATATAATGTGTGAGGTGATTTAGTGTGTGAGGTGATGTGGTGTTTGAGGTGATTTTGTGTGTGAGGTGATGTGGTGTGTGAGGTGATATAATGTGTGAGGTGATTTTTTTGTGTGAGGTGATGTGGTGTGTGAGGTGATTTAGTGTGTGAGGTGATTTTGTGTGTGAGGTGATTTAGTGTGTGAGGTGATATTGTGTGTGAGGTGAGTTAGTGTGTGAGGTGATTTAGTGTGTGAGGTGATGTGGTGTTTGAGGTGATGTGTGAGGTGGTTTAGTGTGTGAGGTGATGTGGTGTGTGAGGTGATGTGGTGTTTGAGGTGATTTCGTGTGTGAGGTGATTTAGTGTGTGAGGTGGTTTAGTGTGTGAGGTGATGTGGTGTGTGAGGTGATTTGTGATGTGATGTGGTGTTTGAGGTGATTTAGTGTGTGAGGTGGTTTAGTGTGTGAGGTGGTTTAGTGTGTGAGGTGGTTTAGTGTGTGAGGTGATGTGGTGTGTGAGGTGGTTTAGTGTGTGAGGTGATGTGGTGTGTGAGGTGATTTAGTGTGTGAGGTGGTTTAGTGTGTGAGGTGATGTGGTGTGTGAGGTGATGTGGTGTGTGAGGTGATTTAGTGTGTGAGGTGGTTTAGTGTGTGATGTGATGTGGTGTTTGAGGTGATGTGGTGTTTGAGGTGATTTATTGTGTGAGGTGATTTTGTGTGTGAGGTGATTTGGTGTTTGAGGTGATGTGTGAGGTGGTTTAGTGTGTGAGGTGATGTGGTGTGTGAGGTGATGTGGTGTTTGAGGTGATTTAGTGTGTGAGGTGATTTAGTGTGTGAGGTGGTTTAGTGTGTGAGGTGATGTGGTGTGTGAGGTGATTTGTGATGTGATGTGGTGTGTGAGGTGATGTGGTGTGTGAGGTGATTTAGTGTGTGAGGTGGTTTAGTGTGTGAGGTGATGTGGTGTGTGAGGTGATGTGGTGTGTGAGGTGATTTAGTGTGTGAGGTGGTTTAGTGTGTGAGGTGATGTGGTGTGTGAGGTGATTTAGTGTGTGAGGTGGTTTAGTGTGTGATGTGATGTGGTGTTTGAGGTGATGTGGTGTGCTGTTGTCCTTTAACTAGTATTCTTCTGCCACTAGTTCTACAGTAACTATTACCCCTCAGGAGCTGACCAGTACTGTCCCTTATACAGTGTCTGCGTCTGTTTCAGTCAGTGAGTCTGAGCATGGTGGTTGTGGCTCTCAGCAATAAGGCTGTGTTTGGTCAGACATGGCTAGCTGGTAGCATGTGCTTATCTATCTTAGAAAATGTTAGAAAAGACAGCAGACCAGACTGCAGAAAGGACTTATTGCAGTCTGAATGTGGTCTGTGAAGAGTTAAGTCTGTGTGTTGGGATCTGAAAAGTGTGTGTGTGTGTGTGTGTGTGTGTGTGTGTGTGTGTGTGTGTGTGTGTGTGTGTGTGTGTGTGTGTGTGTGTGTGTGTGTGTGTGTGTGTGTGTGTGTGTGTGTGTGTGTGTGTGTGTGTGTGTGTGTGTGTGTGTGTGTGTGTGTCTGTGTGTGTGTGTGTGTGTGGCTGGCTGGTAATCTGGCTGCAGGAATGCAGTGAGTGCAGACTGTTAAACACTCCCCTCCTCTCCCTCTGTGTGCACCACACAAAGAGCGCTTTGTTCTGCACTCCCTTAACCCCTCCTCCCCCCTCCCCTCTCTCCCTCTCTCTTTCTCTCTCTCTTTCTCCCTCTCTCTCTCCCTCCCCCTCCCCTTTCTCTCTTTCTCTTTCTCTCCTCTTTGCTCCCTCTCTCACACATACTCATATATACATGGACCCTCTCTCTTCTGTCTTTCTTTCTTTCTTTCTTTCTCTCTCTCTTTCTTCATCTCTGTCTCTCACACACACATGCATACTCTCAAACACTTCATAAATATCATATTAAACTTGCTCTCTCTCCATCTAACTGTCTTTCAAAACCCATAGTTATGTATCTGGACAGTTATTTTGCTCTCTCTCTCTCTCTCTCTCTCTCTCTCTCTCTCAGAAGACATTTTTCTCTCCCCACATCTCATCTCATCTTGTCTGTCTGTCTGGCTCTCTCCCACGTGTGCTGCAGTTCACTTGTGTTCCCCGACGGGGGCTCGTAAACAAGCATGGCCAAAAGAGGAGAAAGCGGCCCTGCAGAGACTCTCTCTCTCACACACTCACTCACACACACACACACACACACACACACAGCATGTGTGGAGAAGTTACACATAAGTGTTTCACCGCGGCCGCATCGAGGGCCAAATGCAGTATCAGCCTCTGTCCTTCACACCAAGCCCACTCTACAAGCACCAGAGCACCGCGCAGCTGAAGTTTCACTTGCACAGCCGCCACTGGAGTCCCAGACAGAAGTTGCTGGAACTTTGCTCTGTATACAGTGTATGTGTGTGTGGTGTGTGTGTGTGTGTGTGTGTGTGTGTGTGTGAGTGAGAGAGAGAGAGAGAGAGAGAGAGAGAGAGAGAGAGAGAGAGAGAGAGAGAGAGAGAGAGAGAGAAAGTGTGTGTGTGAGAGAGAGGCTGGGACTGTTTAACTTGTGTCTCACAAGGTGCACAGTGCTTTCTTCAGCTGGTGCATGATTGAATCTGCTAAAATAATCAGTCTTGCCTCATAGGCTTCTTCTCTCTCTCTCTCTCTGTCCTCCCTCCCTCTCTCTCTCCTCTCTCTCTGTCTCACTCTGTCTCTTTCTCTCCCTCCCTCCCTCTCTCCTCTCTCTCTCTCTCCCTCTCTCTCTTGCAGTGTTTTAAATGTCTCCAAATCTATGCAGCCACAGCTGCTGCTTAGTATTCCATCTGCAAACACACTAACACACATGCACAGACGCACACACGTTTTTCAGTTCCAGTTCCAGTTGGGCTCATGGGCAGTTGTGTGTGAGGGGTGTCTGACTGACTGTCTTGACAGAATTCTCTTTAAAAAAAAGGAAAAACCCTGCGTTGGTTTTTCAGAGAACTCTGTCTTTGAGCCCCAGATATTCATAATCAAAAATGAGACTGAAGACTGCTGACAGTTGAAAAACACACAGGGATACTAAGACATTAATTAAAACACACACAGGGATACTAAGACATTAATTAAGACTCACTCTAGTCTATGCCTACACAGTTTCTGTCTCAGCCCTGGGCAAGACTGAGTATGGCTTACTACTAAAATATTGGTCTTGGGCAGATCACCATAACTATTGCAAAATATCTAAACACCAAATCTACTGGCAGAGTAACAGAGTAAAACAAAATAGCCCACAGGCCAGTTGCAAAACTCTTAGTTACTAAACTAAGCTTATTGATCCAGTTACAAAACTATTAGTCCTCTGGCCAGTCCAGTCCTGAATCTGGGACTCCTGGAAAAGCATGTTCTCCTTTTAGCTGTGCCATTTGTTGCCTAATGAAGATATACCTCTTATCTGTATGTGCACAGAAATCTGACCTATGATCTTAGGATTGCTGATGAAAGTTTGCATTGGGGCTTGAGGTTTGTAACCAGTCTCAACCTGAATGCAACACCTTGCTACCCAATCCCAATCCAACCCCCAACCCACCACAAGCACAACCTGTTGACGCCTAGTCAGATCTCTGACTAATATTGGCTAATGCTTCAACAAATCCTTCCTGAAGTGAGTTGTTTTGCCACTCACTCACTCACTCACTCACTCACTCACTCAACTCACTCACTCACTCACCCACTCTTTCTCTCTCGCTCACTCACTCATCCATTCACTCACTTACTCTCTCACTGACTCACTTTGCTGTGTTCTTTGTGTTTTTGTTGTTTTATAAGGGTGGTAGTGTGTGTGTGTGTGTGTGTGTGGGGGGGGGGGGGGGGTGTAGGTTAGGAGGATTTGAAGGCTTTCTCATCCTGCCTACTAGACCTCATTAACTTTGTTTGTGCCAAAGCTTTCAGTTCAGTACAAGAGATGGACTACATACGACGGGAAACCGAATCACTTCCCCGTGTGTCCCTCTCTCAGTAGCGAGACCCGGCAGCAGGCTCCATGGTGGCCACCAGAAGCTCCACATCTGGCCCCGTGAGACTGCATTTGACAAGGATCCTGCACAAAGGCACGGAATGCTTTTAGGATGAAGGCTCGTGTGTTTAATTAAGGAGCCCTGGTGGAAAGTGTTTGCGCGTCAGGTTTCTGTTCTGTGGCGAGCTTTGGGTGGAGAGAGGTTAGACGAGGTGCTGGATGCGTCGGACTGAGGAGGAGGAGGTGGAGTGGGAGGAGGAGGAGGAGGGGGTGGTGGAGTGTGTGGAGGAGGAGGTTGTGGAGTGTGTGGAGGAAGAGGAGGTGGAGGAGGAGGTGGTGGAGGTGGAGGAGGCGCAGTTTGGCAGCACGGGTGACTCCTCATTAGGACACAGAGAAAAAGATGAGCGATAAGGCCCAGAGAGGTGGAGGGGAAAACAAAGGGATTGGCCGGCCTGTGATTGGAAATGACTTGTGTTTGGCTGTCCCTTTTTTTCCCCTTTTTTTCTCTCGTTCTTTTTTTCCCTCTCCTCTCTCTTGGGCTGGCCAGAGTGGAGATCTCTTCCGTCTGACATGGCCAGAACAATGCAGCGGGACGCTCAGTGGAAACTGCAGCCTGATGATTTC